>NC_056739.1:438666637-438816637 GCF_019279795.1 Protopterus annectens
AGCCAATCGGTACAGGTCCTTTACTCCCTCCTTAGTGTCCAACCTTTCATACAAATCTTCATACGCCTTATCCTTAGTTATTCTCTTACTTTAACTTCTTTGACGGAGGGGCTTTAGTTGCACTATCAGCAATGATGCAAATATCTATCTATCTACGTATATATATATATATATATATATATATATATATATATATATATATATATAACACACACACACACACACACACACACACACACACACACACACACACACACACAGACAGACATACATATATGTACTATATACTAATCACACCACCTAGGGCATTGTAAATAATCAACAGTAGACAACATCATAGAGAAAATAAGACATCAATTATATGCAACACAAATAAGCAGGACAGCACTTGTTGGTCAGCCAGGAAATTAGCTCACAGGAGAGAGAAATGAAAAAGAAAATACTGTAAATAGAACACAACACAAAATATATGATGACATTGGTACATTAATAGGCACATCCAACAACTAGATCTTCCACTTGGACGGCAAGTGCAACGGCTCAAAAAGACAAACCCAATATTGAAAAAACAGCCAGCACACAAAATGAGGAAAAGTAAGACTTTAATTAAGTCTTCACAGTCACAGACCGGTTTCAGCCAATGCACACTGATGGTAATGGAATGAGCATGACTCTGGTCCTCTACCTCAGTAGTGCACACTGATGGTAATGGGATGAGCAGGACTCTGGTCCTTTACCTCAGCAGTGCACACTGATGGTAATGGGTTGAGAAGGACTCTGGTCCTATACCTCAGCAGTGCACACTTACTCTGGTCCTATACCTAAACAGTGCACATTGATGGTAATGGGATGAGCATGACGCTAGTCCTATACCTCAGCAGTGCACATTGATGGTAATGTGATGAGCACGACGCTGGTCCTATACCTCAGCAGTGAACGTTGATGGTAATGCGATGAGCATGACTCTGGTCTGGTACCTCAGTAGTGCACACTGATGGTAATGGAATGAGCAGGACTCTGGTCCTATACCTCAGCAGTGCACATTGATGGTGATGGGATTAGTAAGACTATGATCCTATACCTCAGTAGTGCACACTGACTCTGGTCCTATACCTCAGCAGTGCACACTGATGGTAATGTGATGAGCACGACGCTGGTCCTATACCTCAGCAGTGAACGTTGATGGTAATGGGATGAGCAGGACTCTGGTCCTATACCTCAGTAGTGCACACTGATGGTATTGGGATGAGCAGGACTTTGGTCCTATACCTCAGCAGTGCACACTGATGGTAATGGGATGAGCAGGACTCTGGTCCTATAGCTCAGTAGTGCACACTGATGGTAATGGGGTGAGCAGGACGCTGGTCTTACAGTATACCTCAGTATTGCACACTGATGGTAATGGGATTCACATATTTCAGAAATGTGAATGATGGCCTACTGTAAACAAGTGCATAGAGATGGGCAAGGTGTCCTTGTGCCAGGTCTATTTGCATCTGATAGCAGTCCATATCAGTAGATTTAAATGAAGATGAGCATCTAGGAAATTTCCACGTGTGCCTTCCCCAGTAAATTGTACACATGTAATACTATTTCATGACCTTGTTTTGGACAGGTGGCTGTACAGTGTCATCAATATCAGTGACACTTAAGAACCCAGAGATAAACTCTGGTGTGTACCAAATGGGCAACTTCTTCAAGAAGTGATCAGTCTGATTGCAAATTACTCTCCAAAAGACTCACACTGGTCTGACATGTCTACCTCCTTGTTACGTGTTGCTGCATGTATGTCTTTTTGATCAGAGTGGGACAGTGCTGGTAAATATTGTACAATGTGCATTGTTGCCATATTGCTGCCATAAAGTTCTAGGAGGTCATATTGCTGCACTTGGTACTAAATCATCTGTACCAAGGAGAAACTACCCTTCCTGTTAGCAGAACATGGAAAATCTATGCTCCATGCCAGCATAACAACTTTTTTTAAAATGAATTATAACATACCTTAGTACCAAAAACATCTCTATCCCATCAGTGAAACAATGTATGGATAGAACAAACTCACGGTATACCTGTTGCATTTACTGGTGCTTAAAAGCAACATACTGTGCAGCAGATTCAGTGGGGGACTGGAGGAGTAAATAAAGAAGTGGTGCAGGGGGAAGAGGGTAATACCCATAAGGGATATGAATCTGATAAAAGAAGACTGAGAGAATGTAACCACCAGTGTACAGAATGTATTGGAGTTGGTTGAGTTCTTAGACCATGATGAGGGAATCAGTGAACTTGGGTGGGACTGCAAAAAATGAATATAATTTAGGATGTGATCCTAACCAGTGCAAAGGGGTCATGGATGCTGGGGTAAAAACAACATTAGCTATCTGTCATCATGCTACTATGCAGTGTAGAATGGGGAGGGGTAAAAATACAAAGACAATGAAAGTGGTGTGGCATGCTAGTAGTGTGGATTCTACTTTGTTGGGGAGAGGGTCAAGGATGAGGTAGGAAACTGGCAGTAAACTGAAGAAGCAAGCAAGCTATGAAAACAGATCAGGAGGAGGTAAAAAGAGGATAATGCAGATTAGGCTGTGCAGGAATATGAGGTTAGCAATTGGATAAAAGACAGGGCCTAGAGGAGGTGGAAAGGGAGGGGAGAGGCATGGAGGATGCATAGTAGAAGGACGTTAGCAGAAGGGTAACAAGGATAGTGAGGTCAGGAAAGTGCAAGATGAAAGGAAGCTAGCAGAAGGCATCAGGAAGAGAAGCAGTGGCTTTTTAGATTCATACTAGAAATAAGGAAAGGAAAGATTTACCTGGTTAGGGTGAACAAAAATTGGAGGAACATCACAAATGACTGTAAAAAAGCAGAGGGACTGAATTAACACTTCAGTCTTCACAAAAGAAAGGTGGAGTCTGAATGGAGAGATGATAATCAAGCAAAGAAGAGAAGTATTGCTGAAACTGAATTCATCCTCAAGTCTTGCTGACTACCTTCATGAGGTGGACCCTGTTTTTCACAAAATCTCAACAAGACGACACTGATATATAGACTGTATTTTATATACCATATATCATGGACAGAAGTAGGTCAAAATTAAAAAAGACAGCTGGGTGCACAAGACCCAGGATAAAAAAGTGCCCAATCCTGGTAGGCGCACTGGCGCCAGGACTGGAAAAATTATAGTGTAAAATCCTCAAAATGCAGAAACATTCCTACAATGAGGCTAGGCCAGGCCCAAGGGGAGGATGGCCCCTATTGTAGAAGGAAGTAGCAGTTCACAAAAAAATCACAAAAACTGACAGGCCAAAAAAGAGCCATAAAGGTAATGGAGTGGACTACTGAGGATAAGAAAGAAATTATGTATTGTTACTATGTAAGGGAAAAATAAAACAGAAATGTATGTTCTTGCAGAAGGGTCTGAGCATGTGACTGAAGGCACATAGAAAGAAATACAAAGTACTGGGCATGTACTAATCTGTATGTGTTTTGTCCTTTTTAGGAAGGGTCTTGTCTTTAGGAATCATTAACCTTATGTGTGCAACTGCTGAAATCTGATGACGTGTGTTTTCCGTGTAAAACTGCTGACAGCTAGACTTTAACTGATAAACATGTTTTTAAAGGAAGTTAAGACTTTCTGCCTAAGACCCCAGCAACAGGGGCCAGTCTGATCTAGTCTGAAATGTGTATAGAGCTAATTGGTCAAATGTCCAAATCTGCCTAACCTAGCAACAGAGATGTTAATGTACTGAATATATATATTTTGAAACTTGTCCAGTATTATACTTCTTTGTCTTAACAAACTGCTGATGCCGCATACTAAAAGGTATATAAGCTAAAGATTTTTGTACTTCGGGGAGACTCTGTTACTGAAACTTTGTCCCCCACATGCATGTGTGATAAATAAAGAATTTGAACTACTGCCAAGAGATGGACTCCTTTATTTACAGCCTTAACACTATTATGCAAAAAGCCCAGAATTTCCAGATAAAAGATATACAAAAAGTTTAAGGGAGAAATCACAGGAAAGAAAAATACTTTCACAAGAAAAACTGTCATAAGCCTCAAATAAAAATTTGTGTTCATTAATACAACAGATTTTTGAAAAACATTATATAGACCAATAAACTCTGATCTGTTTAGAAAAAGAAGCATCTGAGGAAGTGCAAAAATATAAACAACAAAACCTAGAGATTTTTGAAAAGTATAAAAAAAGAAATATGGACATGAGAAAGAAAGAGAGATTTGATATGGTACAATATTTATGCAAAGTCAAAAGCCAAATTAATCAATACAAAAAGTCAGCCCCAAAGATATTCAAAGAGAAATACAGGCAAAGGCATCCAGATATAGAAAATTTCACAATAAAGAAAAATAATATCACAAATAGGGAATGTAGAAAAGAAGATTAGTAATACAGAAGTTAAAAAATAGAAGCCGAAATTATGGAATGGCTGCAAAGTGAAGGATTTGGTGTAGAAGGTCTAACACAGGTTACATCACAGCATGATGGAACGAGTCCCCAAAGTAAGGAGAAACAGGAAGATCAGGAGACATGTGAAAAGGAAATATGGACATAGGGAAGAAAAAGAGATTTAATATGGTGTAACATTTATGCAAAGGAGAAAGCAAAACTGATCAATACAAAAAGAGCAACACCAGAGCTATTTGAAGAGAAATATAGGCAAAGGAATCCTGACATGGAAAACTTTACAATACAAAAAAATAAGACAGAGGAAAAGTAGAAAAGGAGATCAGTAATGAAGTTAAAGAAATAGAAACTGAGATTATGGAGTGCCTGCAAAGTAAAGGATTCAGTGTAGAAAATCTAACTCAGAAAGCACCACAACAGGATAGAGCAATAGACACGGAGAAACAAGTGGAATGGGAAGAAAATAGTCAGTTAACATATGAAGATATTTTGGAATCTTCCACAGGAAACCAGTATAAATGCTCACTTGAACCTGGACAGCAAGGAAAGGAACAGGAAACTGTAGCAACTCTGGAACAGTCAATGTTTAGGAGTGATAGGCCAAAGAGTCCCCAAATGACAAAGCAATGGACGGCACAGGATGAAATTGAAGAGAATGTGCCACAGGAAGATGCTATAGAACTTTCTATAGAATGCCTGCAGGAAATGGAGAACAATAAATGTGCCCTCAGTTTAGAAGAAAATGAGCTAAGAAAAGAGCTGCTTGTTTTATAGAGATAGATAAATTAAAGAAACAGACTGAAGAAGGTCAATAAAATGTCAAAAGCCAGAAGTTTGATAAAAAAATGAGCACAGTAATTAGGACTGTCCATAGAGATCCAAGCGATATAACAGAAGTAAACAGGATATATCACTGTGCAGCTAAATTAATTACAGATAAGATTCTACCACAAGAACACAGGGTAGTAAGGGAAAGGAAGGGGAGAAATTGAATACCATCATGTTAGTACCAAATAGAGAAAACTATAAAGCAGTTAAGACAAGAAGTGTCACTGTAAGAGGAGTATAAAAGAGGGAACTGATCAACAAAAATACTCAGAAAGATAGACGTGACAAAAGCAATGCACAATATTATAACGGATCAGGAGCTATCATGTACTACCCCAAATAAACTAAAAATATAAGCACAGGCACAAAAACTTAGAGGATACACAGATAAATATAAAGGAAAAGTACAAAATAAGCAGTTTATTGATGACCCCAAAAAGTTTTATAGAAAATTGTGAAATAAGGTAAATGGAATTGAAAGACCACCCAAAAAGAAGAAATAGGTACATTTTGGAGAAGTATTTATGCAGATCCTGTAGAACTTAACAAAGTTGCTAAATGGATAGAAGAAGTAAAAGAAAGTATATGAAGTTTGAAGGTACAGGATATGAAATGGGATGAAGTAACAGACAGAGAGATTGAAACAAAATTAAGAAAAGTCTCTAAATGGAAAACACCTGGTCCAGATGCAGTACCTAACTTCTGGTTAAAAGTATTAACATCTTTGCACGAAGATTTAGCCATGAGTAAGAACTATTTATATGCGCACCCTGAGCAAACACCAACCTGGCTAACAACAGGAAAAACAATGCTCCTACTTGAGTGAACCTGCAAGCTACCCTAAAATTATAGACCAATAGCTTGCCTTCCAACTATGTATAAACTATACACTGGAACTGATGCCGGCAGAGTTTATAGTCATTTAGAAGAAAACTCAATCAAGTCAAAAGAAAAAAAGGGCAATAAAAGAAAGTCATATGGAGCAAAGGATCATCTGTTGCTAAATAAAGTCATAATGGAGAACTGTAAAAATGGGAAGAATCTATGTATGGCATGGGCTGACTACAAGAAAGCATTTGATAGTATCCCACATTCATGGATAAAAGATTGCTTAAAATGTATAAGATACATCCTACAGTGATCAACTACATTATAATGACCATGAAACAGTGACAGACCATTTTGCAATTAAGCCATGATAAAGGACACGTTATTATTCCAGGGATAAAAATCCAAAGGGAAATATTCCAGGGTGACTCCCTGTCACCTCTGCTATTCTGTCTTGCCATTGACCCATTAAGTTGTCTACTTAACAGATTAGACCATGGTTATAATTTGGCTCCCAGAAAACAACAGTGTAAAGACTTCTCATCTCCTCTTTGTTGATGATTTAAAACTGTATAGCTCATCATATAAGGAACTGAAAGCACAACTGCAAGTAGTGAAAACTTTTTCAGATGATATAAGAATGTCATTTGGTCTTGATAAGTGTGCAAAAGCAACCTTTAAAGCAGGAAAACTGCAGCCCCAAGAAAACATCAGTTTGGGACAAGAATGTGATATAAAAGAACTTGAGCAAGAGGGAGTGTATAAATATTTGGGAACTGATGAAGGGTCAACAATAAAGCATGAACAAATGTGAATAATACTTAGTAGGGAATACTTTAGAAGACTTAAATTAATCCTGAAAACAGCGTTGACATGTAGGAACAAAATTCAAGCTATAAACCAATTTGGTCTTCTTGTCCTAACTTACAGGTTTGGAGTGACTGACTGGCCCCAAAATGTGTTGGATAGATTAGACAGGAAAACAAGAAGGATGCTTCATGCTCACCAGATTATTTATAAAACTAGTGCATACCAAGATTATATATTCCCTGTTCCAAAGGAGGTATGGGCCTCTTTGAAACTGATTACATGTATAGATCTGCAATCATGGGACTGCACACATATCTGCTGACCTTACAGGACCCAAATTTAATGAAAGTTTTGAAACATGAGGAGAATAAATCTAAGATGACTTCCCTGCTTAGTCTAGCAGAAGCATATCGACGTCAAGCAAGAATAGAAATTAAACCAGAAGTAGATAAAAGTCAGGCGGCAACTGAATGTGCCAAAAAACAAAAGAAAGAATATAAGGTGAAGGATCAGATGAGAAGGAAAGAATGTGTAAAATGATAAATATAGTTGCAAGTATAGAAAACTTCTGAACGAACCTCATGTTTATCAAAATCAAATGCAGGAGTGGTTAAGGAGAGGCGAATGAAAGATTAATATTGGCGGCACAAGACAATGGGCTATGGACATGTTGGTTTACAAAGTCCATTGTACATGTGGGAGAAACAGGCAATTGTAGGTTTTGTAAAACAGAATTGGAAACAGTAATTGTATGCACAAAGCTCCAAAAAAACACCAACGGCACCAAACTCCAAATGATATTCTAGAATATCATTTGTAGTTTAATGCTGCAGTCTTGAACATTTACTAGAGAATTGGAAACAGTTGCAGACCTCATTGCTGGTTGTGACATACTAATGGCAGAAGGACTGTATACTAAAAGGCATAATAATGTGGCAAGCCTGTTGCACTGGGGATTGTGTAAACACTATGGTATTGACATAGCTGAAAAACACTGGAAACATGAGCAACAGAGCATCATAGAAAATGATTAAGTCTATATAACATGGGATCACCCATTACCCACAGTTAAAAAGATAGATGCAAGAAAACCAGATATAGTGGTCCATGAAAAGAAGACAAAAATAGCATTGATCATTGAAATTTCTACACCCAGTGACTACAGTGTCTTGTGTGCAGAGAGGCACAGAGTCATAAAATATTAAGATTTGCAGGCAGAAACAAGAACAATATGGAAGAAAGATACACAGGCAGTTCCAGTAGTAGTAGGAGCAATGGGTCTTATAACAAAGAATCTATAATCATATTTAAATATGTTACCAATACATGTTTCTCTACTGCGGTGGTGGTGCTGCGGTAGCGTTGTCGCCTCACAGTAAGACGTTGTCCTGTTCGATTCTCAGCTAAAGCGTCTTCTGTATGGAGACATGCGTGAATGGGCATACCTTCGTTGAAGGTTGTGCGTCAGAGCTGGCAACTCGGCACGTAAAAATCTACTGCCAATCATTAGCGGACCGGAGTTCCACTGTGGTGACCCCTAACTGGGAAAAGCCGAAAGACACAACAACAACCAATACATGTATCTCTGTACAAACTGCAGAAGGATTCATAACTGGGCACACTGCAGGTGCTGTGAAGAGCACTTTTGGCTGACATCAGAGAGTGAAACAATACTAACTTTGAGAACTTTAATCATACTTTGACTTAGGAATGGGGTCCATTCCCATCATGGTAGAAACCCAAAAGATTTTACGAAATTAAAAAAAAAGGAAAGCAATGAAGTGCAGAGTACTGTTTATTTATTTGTTTCATTTATTTCTGTTTGTTTAGTAGTCGGTGGGTTGGTCTGCTGACCATTTTCAGACATGACCTGGACTCATTAGAGGAGTAGAATAATTATGATATTATAGTATACTTACATGCATAACATAGCAAGATGACAATGAAATACAATAAGGCACCGTGTATCAAATTGCTATAACATCCAACAAAGTAGATACAGCAAATATATTCACAGTGTGTATTTATTGTATATTTAGTATTTATATTTAAACACTGGGTTGTACTGTCCTGCAGCCAGAATACATGTAGACTAAAGGAATTACTTTGTTAAAGGTAAGAGATTAATTTATATAACAATAGCTGGTATCTATGATGCATTAAAGTTACAAGTTCAAAGCTCAGACTCAACTGAGAAAACCAGAAGACATTTTGCTTGCCTGGTAGCATCTGCACTTGAGTCATGGACTCCTTGTTCTTTTTTTAAAGAAAAACAAATAATAAAAAAAAAAATAGTAAAAAAAGTTTGAAAAGAACAGTATTTTAGTGTGCATGGTGAAAATAACTCCCACGCCACCAGGTGATGACATGGTATTGTGGGCTCCTGTAATAATAATACAGAGCAGAACAAAAAAATAAAAAAAGAAATTAAAAAAAAAAAAGATAACTAAGCACATGCGACACAAAATGAGTACCTGACGCAAATAATTTTGAAGTATTCATGTTGGCATAGTGCTCATTCCATGACCTTTTCATTTCATTTGTTTTTTGTGTTGCAGAAGCCAAGATGGGAACATTTGTTAGAGAAATGAAGGTATGGTGTTGCAATCATTGTCTTTAATTATCATTGTAGGTATGTTTTTCAGTCTGGAGGTGTCTCAAATGGCATTAAGGATGATTTATTTGGATTTATTACCAGCATGATGTTACAAGTCCTGCTGCAGATTAACGAGCTGTTCTGTAACTTGGCTTGAAGGATTTGTGGGGAATTGTGAAATTTCTGGAGTAAGATGTCATTTATGGAATGGACGTGGAAAATGTAAATTTTGTAGATTCATAATGGATACATCCAATGTTCATATAAACAGCCTAGGTAAAACTTATTAGCCAAGGGGTCATTATGATTGCAGTTCTATTGGCACAGTGTACATAGCAGTATGTAAATGTTTTATTATGCTGGCAAGATCAACAGAAAACTCTCCGAGTGAATTTATGAACATACAAATGCTATTAAGAAAGGGGATGCAAGCAATGCATTAGCTAAGCACACACAGGAATGTAAACATTTTAGGAAGTTCACTTTTTTTGTTTTAGACAGTGTACCTGTTGACACTTTCACAGGAGATTATAACACTCATTTAGTGTGCAAGGAAACTGAATGGCAGGTAAAATGCTTGGTTTAAATGAGCATATAAACATTAAATGTTTTCTAATTGTACAAAGGTTATAATATTGAAATAAACAGTATTATTAAGATTGTTTACTTAAGTTTAGAAAGTTGTAAAATATTGTACTATGTTTTTAATTTAAATTGATATAACATTATCATGTTAATTTATGTGATAAGGTCATGTGACTTCTTTTTTTACATATAAATTAAGTAATGAAGGGGAGTTGTTTTATTCTGAAGTTCAGTGAGAATAAAGGAAAGAAAGTTGTGACGATTGGGGAGAGATGGGCGAAGGCTGCCAGCCTAGTCAAATAGAATTTGATATATAATTTTGGCATTTGTAAATAAATGTAAAATACAGGCATGTTTCTTGAGTATAAAAGAATACTGTGAAATGTGGAACTGCAAAATATGTGACAACATTGCACTCTACTGGCCCAGTGAAGCATGTTGTGACCCTTTCATGTTAGAATTCAGCTCCAGTGCATCTGAATGAAGGTTTCATGCCCATTGTTTTAAGGCTAAAATTTATGACCAGAATTTAGATGTGGAATGTGCTTTATTGTTCTGGTTTCTGTTAGAGTATACTTGTGAAATGACTTATATTGTTGTAAGTTTCTGAGCAGGTGTTAGATTGCTAAACAATGCAGTTTGTGGCCTGAGCACTCCAGACTAAGTGTCAAAAACGATGTAATTTGGGAGGGCCTTAGAGACATGTTTGTTAGTAATGTTTAAATACTATTTCTTACAAGAGACTAGGAGCATTTTGATCTTGGATATCTAACTCAGCACTCTGCCTAAGCTCACATGTAAGTTTCTAGCACTGTGATTTCTTGTAGGAATAGTTAAAGCTAGTAAAGATTAATTAGTTATTTTTCTTTGAAATCAGACCTGTCCTACTGTATTATTTTAAGTTTATGTGTGATCTCTGAACTCTTAGATATCTCTGTGGTGTAGTAGTTTTGTCTTGTGTTTTAATTATGTATTATTAAATATTTTTAAAAGCTTCTACTGGTGGCTGGTTTATGTAGAGATAAATTATGCTTTAGAGTACATTATATATTTATAGAGTTTACTGTCTAAGCCCTTCCAATAAGCCTAGACTGAATAGTCACATTACCATTGGAAAATAATATTGCACAGTAATAATTGAACACCCTTTTAAGGGCCTTTTAGTAGCTGATATTATTAGCTGGGTGGTGCAGGGATTACTACCATATGGTCTGGGTAAAGGGGCACAGCTGGAGAATCTGTGTCAGCCTTTTCCAGGAGTGTCTGTGAAGTTGTATAAATACTTATCTCAAAGTGTGTGTGGTGTGTCAGCTACTTGGGCAGGGACACGAAGCACTGGTTGGACAGAGAGGGTACTGGAGGTTTTAGCTTGCCCAGCTAGGCTGAGACCTGGACCCTATAGCTGTGCCAGTGGGGAGTCTTATTGGGGACCTGGTGAGCAAGGGAGCAACCAGCCCCAGACTGACTGTGATCTCTGTGTGCACTTAAGGGAAATTATACTTTACTGTGTGTATTAGTTATCCTTTCCTCTGTTAGGAAACGACCTCCCAGGTGTTAGTGGTGAGGATTGAGGCTCCTTGATTGCTGGGCCAGGGCACGGTCATCACAAAAGCATTAAAGAATTTTCTCTTCATGTTTATTTGAAAGTGGCCAGATTGTTTCAAATGTGTTTTTTGTTTCTTGGATGAGAATGTGTTCATAGTTGATGACTGACTGCTTTTGGTCTGCTACTGTTTAGAGGAAGGAACTGTTGATTTGCGTGGCTAGATAAATACGTATAAATTAATTGAAATAGGGGTGAGTGAAACTAGAACTGTGTGAAAAGTACAGCAAGGCTTTTTCCAATGTCCCATTAACAGTCAGCATTTGCCCACTGCATGGCATTACCAAAGCCAATCAGCGCTGTTAGTGTCTGAAATTAAGTTAGGGTTCTTAGCCATTGGCAGAAATACTCAACTCTAGTTGCATAAAAGTCTTGTTATAAAAGTGGGGAGGTAAGAAACAAGATGTCTATTTAGAAGGTATCCAGTGCAGGCTTACCCTGTTTGCTCTACTTTTAAGGTGACCAAAATGGTGGGGTAGGACAGATGGCAGAATGGTTACACATAACTAGTTTGTTTAACTCTGATTTATTTTACAAACCAGAATGGATTTGCAAGGACCCCCTTAACAGCAGGTTATCAGGCAGCAGGACAGAGCAAAGTACCATTTGCAGCACAGATAGACATGTCCCCAAATTCGGGAAGCACGTATCAGACCCAGCAGCTATTGTTTTAATTTAGTTTCAAGACAGTTAAGCAATGTAGGGGCCGGTGCCTGCCAAGCTAACTGTTATTTTTGAAGAAATCCTAGGCTCAACATTAAGATTAGGAGTCCACAAGTGTGGATCAAGTCCAACGGCTATTGTTTTCATTTAGTTTCAGAATAGTTAAGAACATTTGGGCCAATAACCACAGTGTCAGCTGTCATTTTTGAGTGAGTCCTGGGTTCAAATTAAAAATAAGGAGTCCAGAAGTGTGCCTCAAGTCCATCATTGTTTTCATTTACTTTCAGGAAAACTAGTCAGTTTAGGGGCCAGTACTCACCTAGAATGGATACAGGGCAGAATGGATAGAACAATTGATAGACACCAGTATAGAAACAGAAGAGGGTAGAAAAGGAATGGTTGCCTTAGGAAGGATAATGTACAAAGAACAGATGTGGTATCTGCTAGAGTCTTCAAAAATTTAATCAGTGTTCTTACAAACCTCTGAATGAAATCTCCAGTACAGTATAAGATAGTACAGAAAGGCCAAATGGCTGGAAGGCAGCAAGTAAGGAACTCTTCTATTAAGAATGGAAGGGGAAGCAGGACAATTCACCAAAATACATGCCCGATAATTTAACAGCTATACGGCAGGGAAAGCCATGGAAGGAATCCTGAGTGGAATACTAGTTGTCTTTTTAGAGACAAAAATCTCCTGAAAATCAACCATGGGTCATGGCCAAAATGACCTGTCATTCAAACCTGATAAAGTTCTCCAAATGGACTCCAGGTGAAGTTGATAGGTCAGTACCAATACATGTAGTTAAGGAGATGTCAGCAAGGGCTTTTGCTCAGTTTCAGACAGGAGGCTACTAGGGAAGCTAGACTAGACTAAGAGTAAGAGTAAGGATGTGATCTGCTGCAGCGTTAAATGGTAGCTAGAGAGGGTTCTCCTGAGAAGGATAATGTAAGAAATTTAGAAAGTGACTACTGGAGTGGTAGCCACAGGGATATAGGCAAAGTACTGCTCTGTGTAGTTGTTACAGATGTGTCTGAGGGAACAGAGTCAACCTCTTTAGTACAGTAGTGGAAGGTGGGGTGGGTGTGTCTAGGGGTGCAGTAGTGGAAGGTGGGATGAGTATATCTAGGGGTGCAACAGTAGAAGATGGGGTGGGTGTGTTTAGGGGTGCAGCAGTGGAAGGCAAGGTGGGTGTGTCTAGGGGTGCAGCATTGGAAGATGGGGTGGGTGTGTCTAGGGGTGCAGCAGTGGAAGGTGAGGTGGGCGTATCTAGGGGTGCATCATTGGAAGATGGTGTGAGTATGTCTAGGGGTGCAGCAGTGGAATATGGGGTGAGTGTATCTAGGGGTGTAGCAGTGAAAGGTGGGGTGGGTGTGTCTAGGGGTGCAGCAGTGGAAGATGGGGTGAGTGTGTTTAGGGGTGCAGCAGTGGGAGATGAGGTGGATGTGTATAGGGATGCAGCAGTAGAAGATAAGGTGGGTGTGTCTAGGTATGCAGCAGTGGAAGGTGGGATGGGTGAGTCTAGGGGTGTAGCAATGGAAGATGGGGTGGGTGTGTCAAGGGGTGCAGCAGTGGAAGATGGGGTGATTGTGTCTAGAGAAAAATTTACAGTGGCTGATCAATGGGGGAGGCACATGGCAGTTAAGGTTTGATCCAAGTTGTATTTGAAGCACAATAAACCTGATCTAAGCAATCGACTCAGTGAAGTGGAACTGATGGCCACAGAGCAGGAAAAGAATGTGTGTGTGTGTGTGTGTGTGTGTGTGTGTGTGTGTGTGGTGGGGGGGAGTGGTCATTCCTGAACAAAACCACCTGGAGCAATATGAGAGGGCAGTGGCTATGCTAAACATAATGCTATGGTGTATCCTCAGCAGACGGACTCTAGAAGAAATGAAGTAATACTTCTCTACAGGCCTTGATCACACCACTCATAGAGCAGTTGTGTAGGTCAAACAAGGAAAGGAAAGTGCATTTGTTAAAAGAAATTTAGAGGAGGAAATCCACAAGAAAAATCGTAAGGATGGAGAGAAACAGATATGTTTGGAGACCAGGCAAGATAGAGTTCGTCTCACCTATTTCTAGAAGAAACAGGAAGAGTATCAAATTGGTGCACAAGGTTGTATCTAGTGTACATGCATGGGTCATCCTGAAAAGAAACGTAGAGGAAATGTGGGTCACAGTCTGCAGATTTTATGTACTAACAAAATCCTGGAACCCCAAAAGTATTCACAGACAAGACTGTAATGGAGAAAGGATTAAGGGAATGTACAGATGGATGGAACACACAGAACAGATTAAATAGTCTTGCTGTCTCTTTTTTGACACACAAATGTAGTGAGTCTTAATGATTTTTTAAATCTTTTTTATTTAAGAAATATTGTGAAGAAATAGAAAACCAAAGTATAAACATCCCAAAACACATAGAAGCAAAAACAACAATAAGTAAATTATAACAAATATTTACGTTTTGTAAAGAGCATAAACAATGAAAATATGAAAAGTATTACAGAAATAGTAAAGTTACTACATTTGTAATGGGATGTGTAAAAGAACTAAATGAAATACTGAATGTAGTAAAGCATATCCTTTTAATGTAGGTAGGAAGCAGTTTCCTCAGAATAGTGCAAATTTGGAACCTGAAACAAGAAAACAGACTTTTAAAAGCCAATTGTAGGTAAGAATATGACAAACGTACTTCATGTACCACAGGATTCCAAAAACGCACTTCTGGACTTATGCATTAAAAGTAACATTAACAAAACTAAAACCATCTTATGTATTTTAAATTGAACTAGTGTGTAGCAATATAAAATATTGCTAAAGAAAAGATAACCACGCTTATCATTTCTTCGTGAATTGTGAGTCTTCAAGATAAACTTTCAGTAAGGATCCCAGTTTGCATTAGTTGAGTATGCTGAGGTTGCCATAATGAGATTTGGAGGCTCAGTGCAGAGGAAGGTTTTCTGATATAGTCTGGCAGTTAATTCCATTGATAAGAAATATTTTTAGTAAAGGTCCTATCCCTAGTACTACTGATGGTTAGAGTTGTAGCTATAAATTATGTCTCTGAAGATCTTAGGCTGTGTCAAGGGGTGTAGCATGCCAAGATAGTGACTAGGACAGGTGTAGAGTCAGGTTGCTTCTACATATAATAGTGCACTTCCTGGTACAGTATGAAGAAGAGCCATTACTGCAGATATACTTATTGTAGTGTACCTGTGTCCAGAAATGACTGCGGTGGTGGTGCTGCGGTAGCGTTGTCGCCTCACAGTAAGACGTTGTCCTGTTCGATTCTCAGCTAGAGCGTCTTCTGTGTGGAGACATACATGAATGGGCATACCTTCGTTGAAGGTTGTGTGTCAGGGCCGGCAACTCAGCATGTAAAAATCTACTGCCAATCATTAGTGGACCGGAATTCTGCTGTGGCGACTCCTAACCGGGAAAAGCCGAAAGACACAACAACCTGTGTCCAGAAATGCTGACTTAGAGATTTCCTCTGATGGAGAGTGTCATAGGGTAGATTTCCCCAGTGTCTCCAGAAACAAGGCAAAGAGTGCCAGAGCACATTGCCCCAGAGTCAAAATTAAACTGAAGTGCTGAAGCAACATGTTATTTTCCCCAACCAATGACAGAGAAAATAGTTTGTGAAATATACACTTGTTTGAAACTGTCTGTTTAAATAATTTGTGTTGCTTTCCAGAAATCATCTTTCCCCTAGAAGCATTAATCCAGGACTTTATTATTTTACGTAAATGGTTATTTGGGTATGTGGAGAACTTTGTCACCCGCAGAAAGTACTGATTATTTAAACATTGCTGTCAAAATGTATTTTAAGACTGCATTTTTCATAGCAAAGCAGCAATTTCAAATCTGTCATTCACTCTTGCATCATAGACCCTGCACCTAGAAATGAAACAATGTTCCTGTGTCAGAGGCCAGAAACAGAGTGCCACAGCACCACAGCTTTTTGCAACATGTATCTCTGTTGATATAAGCTGCTGGATGTGGAAGTGATGTTTCACTACAGCAGCATGCTGGTAATGGCTAAATGTAAATTGTGCTATCTAACATGTCTGTGCAGGCTTTCAGATGTATTATATACCTCCCCTAGTAACATCTATCTGTGCTGCATCAAGTACTGCCTCCTCCATGACTCTATAGACCAGTACCATACAGACTGTGGGAAAAAAAGCACCATGTATATTCTTTTGCTACTGATTATGGTTCATTTATTCATTCTTTAGACTTGTATTGTGCAGTTCTGGGTACTGTGGGAGTCAAGACTCTATGCTGGCATACACTAGCTACAAGAAAGAGAAACTAAACTTGGATAGCATGCCAGTCTATCAAATAATGCACACATGACTCTCATGTGGTGCACCTATGGGCAATTTGGAGAATCACAAATTCATTTACAGCATCTCATGCAGACACGTGGACAACATATAGACTCAAAGAGGGGGCACTCCAGCCAGAAAATGAATGAAGGAACCAAGTGCTGTAAGGCGGTGTTGCTAAATGCTGTACAAGTGTGCAATCCATATCCACTGTTTATTTTCTTTCTTGGCTCATCTGGTGTGTACGAATATGCTTGTATGATGGATAGTCATTTGCTTGTCATTATTCTAGTATAGGCTTAAAATGTGTTTGAGGATATCAGATATTTCAGGTTACTAACTTGCTGCATGCTGCAAACTACTGTTATGTCATGTGCCCTAGAAAGGAACTTCATAACAGATAATGATGAGGCACAGCTTAGATGGCTATGTGCAGACTGGATTGCACACCCTCCTTCTGCAAAATCCTCTTTTTATGGACTATATTGTTGACAGCATATACTGTTTTGCTGCTTGCAACTCCTTACAGGCTATGTGATCAAGTCAGTGCCATCATCATGTGCTGTCTTATCATTACTTTTTCTTTCACATCTCTGTTGTAACATATCTCTGCATCTGGTACAGTAAGCCTGTGTATGGTAGCTGGCTGTGCCTAGAGCCCTATGCTGGTACAGCAAACTCATGCATGGTAGCTGCCCGTGCCTAGGGCCCTATGTTGGTACAGCAAGCGCATGCATGGTAACTGGCCCTGTCTATGGCCCTATGCTAGTACAGTAAGCCTGTGCATGATAACTGGCCATTCCTAGGGCCCTATGCTGGTACAATAATCCTATGTATGCTAGCTGGCCTTGCTTAGGGCCCTATGCTGGTACAATAAGCTCATGCATGGTAGCTGCCTGTGCCTAGGGCCCTATGTTGGTACAGTAAGCCCATGCATGGTAACTGGCCCTGTCTAAGGCCCTATGCTAGTACAGTAAGCCTGTATATGATAACTAGCCATGCCTAGGGCCCTATGCTGGTACAATAATCTTATGTATGGTAGGACAGGATTTCTATGTAATACTTCCAGAGTTCAGCCCTAACTTCTGGTCACTGTCTTTGAGGAGTTTTTCATGTTTACCTCATGTCTTCATTTTCCTTTCTTGGAACTCATCTTTTTTCCCATATTCCAGATACATCTGGCTACACTAAGTGGCATATATACATATATACGTACACACACACATATATATATATATATATATATATATATATATATATATATATATATAATACATGTGTGTATATGTGTGTGTGTGTGTGTGTGTGTGTGTGTGTGTGTGTGTGTGTGTGTGTGTGTGTGCATTGAAAAGGGTCTAAGAAGAAACAGTTTGATTACCCAGTTGACAAATAAACAAACAAACACACCACACACATCTCCAGTTAGTACTCACAGTTTGTGTACAGAGGGCTGCTGTTTGTTCCATATTCCTATTGTCCAGGAGAGAAATGTAAAATGTTGTACAGTGTCCCATCCAAAATAGGAACATTATTTTGGAATTTTCTGAATAAAAATTTACTTTTGTAAAGATAGATAATGTTTTCCTTTTCCAGACCACAAAACATCACATCCACTTTGAAAAAAAAAATTTCTAATATTCCTTTAAAAGAAAGAAAACTATTAGCTGGTTGAATTTTGTCACTTAATTTTGGCAATCTTTTTATTTTATTTTTTTAATTTGGTGAGTACTAAAGACTAGTGTATAGCTATTAACACCTTGTGCATGGTATACCTTTAGGCTTCTGCAGAGCCAGGGGATTACAGACTTCATTCTGATCCCTCTGGAAAATGTTGAAAATATAACTAGATCATCTCTTGTTTTCCAGTTATAACATACATTACTTTTTGTGTTAATATTGTGTAGAACCGTATAAATACCTGATGCTTAGTTAATGTATTTTTATGAATACAAAGACAACTATGGTCATAACTTTCTAGTACTATGTACTTAAGCTACAGTTCTTAGGCCCATTAATCTAGCCATTCTTTTTAGTGAGTTTATTAGAGTTGCCCGCTACATTTATAATCTCAAAAATAAGGAATTCAGAAAAAAAAAACTACCGGTAACCTCTGTTAAGAATGATATTACAGGTTATATAAAGTAAAAAATACAATGGGTGTGTATTATTGCCACCAGTCTTACACTGGTTATGTGTGTGTGTGTATTTTAATTCACAAACTATAACCAGAAATGTTTATTTTTATTATTCTTATACTACCAGAATTGCTTTGAGCTTTTTTCTGGGTCTCTAGTATGAGTTGGCTCTGCTCAGCTAAAGCAACCATTTACTAAAATTAAGAAATAACATAAGTAAACATACAATACACTATTTGGGTAGCTTTCTGCTGCCTGTATACAATATTATTTACCTTGATTCCTCCTGGAAGTGTGTGTGCAAGTGGGAATAGGAAACATGAATATGTGGTTCTTTTAGGATTTAAGAGTGCATCTAAATAACATACAGGCATTTATCATGTGTTATGACTCCATGCACTCACTCAGATTATGGGCATTTAAAATTTACTACCAGTAGACTGTCGACTGGATAAATCCCTATAAATGAAAGTGGTCTTTTCTACCACGGAAGTTCATCAAATTTCTTCTACTCATTCATTTTCCGATACCAGTTTGATTCAGTTTAGGGTCCCCGGGGTGCGGGAATCTAGCTAAACATCCAGAGGGTGTAAGGGAGGAAAATCTAATTTTGGAAATTGGAGGCTCACCAGTTCACCTAATGCATGTCTTTTAGACATGGAAAAGAAATGAAGCATCTGGCAAAAATGCAAGAACACACGGAGGACATATATACACTGCAGAGAAGACAGCCGTGTTGGGAACTGAACTCAAGGATCTTGAGTTATAAGTCAGAAACACTAACTGCTGTAGTACTGTGCCTCTCATGCAGTCAGCTGTTATTTACCAGATAAGTCACTAAGTGACCTAGGCTGGTGGTGCACATTCAGCATGTTCTCCCCTTGTCTATGTGGATTTTCTCTAGGTATTCACATTGACAGGCTACACTAAACTGTCTTTGTAAGTATATGGGTGTATGTGTGTGTGTGCTTGTGTGTGAGATCTATCTATACCCTGTCACAAGTATTACCATTCACAGCAATTGTCAGCCAAAGCCCTCTATACAATGTTCTAATCCACTACAAATATTCGCCCCTTTCCACCCCTTGCTTCATTGTTTCAAACATAAATGCCAGCTATGTCAAATGTTTTCAGTAGGTTCATTATTCCTGCTATGTCCTGTCCTTCCCTATCCATGCATGCAACAGCACTCAGCAGAATGCTTCAGTGATCCATATATGCTCTCCCTTTGACAAAACCTACCCAAGATTCATTTGTTACATAAGGGAATGTATCCAACAACTTGGCAGCCTGTGTCCCTGTAATCAGTTTTGCACTTGTTTTGTATGGACAAACTGGTGCGAATGTCTGGTGAGTTTTCATACTCCCATTACTTTTTATGTAAATAGTTACTGTGCTTCCCAAATCTTATTTCTATTTGTCCGTTGATAAACTGGAAAGACTGACTGAGCCAATGGCCCATTTTCAGTGGTGGCCTGGGGAGAAAACTTCTACAATAGATTCAAAAACATTTAAATCTGTTGTGGAGACTCTTAGAAGCCCTCCACTATCCATGGCTTTACAGAAAATGTCTACAATAAACATTTTAACTTCCAAATTCACATATTTACAAAAATGTTTTAATCAACCATCTAGGCATCCAGTCAGAAAATAAATGTAAATTAAATAAGACTAATTTCATAAATAACAAAAGTAAAAATAATTCATTGCTTTGGTCTTTACTGTATTGTAAAATGATGCTGAGCAATACAGGGTTTAATGTCTTAATTAATTGACAAAATGTATTTTTTAAGCGATTCTATATGCACACATGCAGGCCCGCTCCTTTGTCGTTAGTTGAAATAAATTATTTTCCCCCAGACAAGCGATAGTTCATTAATGGCATTTGTCTATACTCTACTCTTCTGGGTAGTGTATTATTACAACTTCACACAAATTATTTTCGTTTCATAAACAACACTATGTAGTGGAACAAAACAAAGACATTATAATAAATTCAAAATTAATATATTTCTTCGGCAGTTCCTATTTTCTTGGTGTATTAATTATCTCTACAGTGGTGGGCACCGCAATAACCTGCACATCTCGTCCCTAACACTTGGGCTGTCCAGTATTTCCCAGTATTGCCACCTCTGTAGAAGATCACTGTTTACTTAACTACCACAGCCTATTGTTAATGCATAGCACGTCTATGTCACCTCTCTTGTGACACCGTAGGGTATGCCCTTTCTGCCTGGGGGATCTGCTGCTTCAAATCCCACTGCTTCCTCATCAGAGACTTTTAGATAGATCGCGCTGACACATACATTAATACATATGCGAAATTAGATTAAATTAGCTTGCCCACCACACACTACAGCAACACTATTTTACTAAGGCATACATTTGAAATAAATGATGCCTGGTCCGCAAGCATCCTATGTCTGTTCACGTCACGCATTTTATTCTACTGGGCTTTAGATACTGAGTTCAAGTTTTATCAAGTGGCACGCATTTCTTCCTAGATGCCACATGCTGTGCCATGCAATTCTGATAACAAAGGTCGAGAGGGAGAGCCCTTACTTAGTACTACATTACGGGGGTCACCACACTCCCTTGTAGTTGGCGCAGCAGAAGCGTCTCGCTCACATCTCCCCCCTCATCTAAGGTGACCCACCACCACCTCCTCCTCCTCCTCTCCAACGGTGGCGGTACAGCTTTAAGAGCTGCTGCCATGACGTCACGCTGATGCAGGTTTGCTGAGGCGCTGCTGAGTGTGGAGCTGCCTTGATCCCTGAACATTGCACCGAGGAGGGGAGCGTGAATGGGGGCAGAAGACAGCCTGCACACTGCTGGAGCTAGCCGTGCCGAAGGGGAACCAGTGCTGTAGTGAAAAGGATTTTTTTGGTAATCTGAAGTATACATTTTTTATTTTATTATTTTTTAAGACAGAATTATGGTCATAGGAAAAGAGAAGGAAGCTAGATACTTGACAAGAAATCTAACTCTTTCCTAACAAAATTCTAATGTGCATCCAGACCTGGGAATAAAAAAAAGGAAATAAGGATCTAAGCATCAGGATTTTTTAAGTGAGTTTGCATTCTGTAGCAGCCTATGTTTTTCAGTACAGGAGCCTACTCGAAGGAGACTTAGTGGATCATTTCACTACATCTTGTGATCAGAGATGTAGAGAAGAAACGGCTGAATGAGAAGAGGCGAATCAGTGGCGGAGAATGGAGGTGCAACGTAGCTGGGAACCGGCAGCAGCAACGCATTAGATTGAAAACGATTCCCCATTTATGAAGTAAAGAGAGGGGATATTATTCTTTTTGTCTTCATTTATATTTGGTACCATCATTTTTGTCTGGAAGATACGAGCTGGGGGGCATTTTTGTGCCAGGCAGGTCTAATGCCAGAGAGGAGGAGGAGAGGAGGGGGCGCCTCATCTCTTCGTGCCCCGTTTCTTTAGCGATACGAATGGGGAGGAGCGGCAGCATTAGAGGAATTTAATAAGGTAAGTGGCTCGTTTGCTGCATTTCCAAGTCTTTGCCATTTGCTAGGAGAGGAGGAGGAATGGGGAGAGAGGCGCTTAAATGAGGCAGTTTGATTCATCTCAGGTTTTACAGAGCAGATGCGCTGCCAAAAAAGGGAAAAATACCCTCATTGTAGCCACCGCTTCTGTCGGCACAGACTTCAGTGGACTAATTAGCGTTTTTACATTTATTTGTTAAAATGCGTCGTAATGCACCTTATTGGGTTATTTTAATGCATTGCACCTGTTATCACTTGCATGCTACTTTTCACTCTTGCTGGATGGTCGTCATGTTATTTCCCCCCCTCGAATTGCGGGTAAACATTCTACTTCTTAGACCAATAATTCATTTTTTAAAGATTAAATCCGATTTTTTTCTTCAAAATATTTCGTAATATTGATTTTCACATATTCAACTGACCTTAAAAGAAACATGATCGTTGTATGTACTACACTTCCCACATTTTCCTCTTGCTGTTGTATTTTTTTGCCCACTTTCTCGCTGAATTTTAATGAACATTATAGCTAGTACTTACTGTTGGGCTTTATCAGAAACAGGCTAACAACACATGTAAGGTACTTAAGTATTTCTTATCTAAAATAAGATAAAATATTAAACTGTGAGGCCTGTCTTCTCTCAGTCCCACAGTTATGGATCACTGTTGCTCTGATTGAATAGTCAGGCTAGAACAATGGTTTTGCTGAATGATTGGTAAGGATGGAGCCTGTCAATGATGACATTTTGGTGACAGACATATATGTATCTTTAATTCTGGCTATGGGACTATATGCTCTCTGATTCATCAGGGAAAGCTGTCCAAATCAGGATTGTTGGCAGGGATACCTAGGGTTGCCACCTTTTCAAATACCCAAAGTGGGACATTCTTTTGTAGAAAGGTGAGATTTTGCAGGACAAAACATACAGTGCAAACTACATAACTTCACCTTTTCCCCAAATAAAAGCTCCTACGTGTAGCATTTGAGTAGTTTATACCATTTTATATAACATTTAGGTGTTTTAGACACATATAACTGTTTTATGCTACCACTTATGAAAACTTGGGAAATATTTTTCTCCTAAAATCTCAGGACATTTTCCATTTTTTAGTTTAGTTTTTTCCTTAGGACACAACTGCCCAAAGAGGGACAGGCGGTAACCCTAAGAATGCCTTAGGTATGGGTGGATGTGATTCAGTGAGTGGCACAGTGTTTAGTACAGTACAAGTTTTATTTATAAACTTTGAAAAAGTAGGATATACCACAGCATTTGTATCACATAGCATAAAGAACTCAGTGAAATTTATAGCTACATGCCATAAAGGGTGTGAGAATGTAGGACAGATTGTTTATCTTTAGTGATTTGTGTGAAAATAGTCCTGAAGTTCAAGTGATCTGTGACCATGTACTGGCTGTAATTTTTATTCAAAATATATTTCACTCCATGACTTGATCACATAGAATTGCTACTCGTTTTGGTTAGTGAGTGAAGCATGGCAGTTGGAAGAGGCATTATAAAGTTATTTTGTGCATTGCTAATTTTCCAAATTTTACAAGGTTTTGTATTTTCTGCCAAACTGATTTGAGGATAGTAGCTGACACACATTTGTTTTTAAAACTGGAGACATTATAAAACTAGATTTTTTTTTTGGAAGGGGATGACAGATGCTCAAAGAGCACTCATTTTTGAGTTGTTCACACTCCACTGAGCTAGCTGCTTCACTTTAATTAGTTGAGTTTAATTGGGAAGATAACTGTGCATGTTGTCACAGAAATAGTGATGATTTGCCAACATTGGGGTTGCAGATGCTATCTGACTTCATGATAAGAGCACCTGCCCTTACAGTATGTAGGTGAGGCAGCAATACCAAGTTTAGAGGTTCCTTCATGTGAGGCAAAAATAGTTCTCTTTAATATGACATTTAATTTACTTGTTATTTGTACATTTTAATTCTGGACCATTGAACTTGCTGTGATATGTTCCAGTCTTTATCACGTTAACAGTGTTTATGAGACTGATCCTCATGCTTGGTTTGTAAAATGTCATGTAAAATGCATGTCATGTAAATGAAGTTTGTGAGTTTTGAGTGTGAGGTTGCAGTAGAGAAGGTGGCAAGAAGTGTGATGTAATAACCAGAAGCATTGCAAGCCATTTAAACATTGTGGTGATGTGACATGAAACGTGACCGTAAAAGGTGAAGGCACTGATTCTTATTGCCACATGTGGACTGAGGTTTGAATGTAGCTGTTGGTATTACTATGGACAGAAGTTTGAGATAGATTTGTTGGGGAGGGCATGCCTAGTTTACTCACAGCCTTCTGTACTTTTTTCTGTTGAATGATTCAGGTGTTTGTTTTCTAAACTGTTGAGAAAGAATCACTTTAAATACTAGGGTAGAAAAAGTGACCTAAGTTAACAGCTATTGAAGTCAAAGCCAACCAATATATCTCAGATGTAGAAATGTGTATTTATATCAAGATTTTACTTTGTGTAACTGATAAAATACAGCTTTTTCATTGATCTTGTTATAATGAAACTTTATTTTGCCAGTAGAAATATTTATACGAATACTATGTTTGTTGCAAAAAATGTTATTAATGGATTTGCCTGCACCTTGTGTTGGTCATCACATGTTAAGCTGAATGGTTTAAGGAAAATGTGGTTGATTTAACTCCTCTTTAACCCATGCCCTAGTGAATGGTAATGCATATATTGTATTTTGAACTTAAAAATTTAACTCAGCTCTAATATTTATTTATGAGATCTCTTACTTGTAAGATTATTTTGCATGTACCAGTGTCATCTGACGTGTTTGACCAATCAGATAATTTCACAAACCGACCATATCCGGGTCGATAGCCTAGTAACCTGCAGTGATCCTGTATGATACAAAGCACATGATCTTTTGCTGGTGGTGAGGTACATCCTTATCACAGGGCACTTCCCTGCCTGATGACCTGTTCCTGATTGGACAGTATGGTGAATATTTACAGGATATGTCCTTAACAAAAAAAAAAATAATTTTATTGCTAGGAATATCCACTGTATTGACTAAGACCTGTTCTGTAATCAGGCACAACTCTTGCAACTTATTTGTATTCTACAAAAAGAAAGAGAACATATACCTTTCACAAGTATTCATTTGACACTATATTCCTTAGTGTAGCATTAGTTTTGCTACATTAGTGGCAGGGTTTACCATCATTGTTGGAGACTTCCTGACATTATCATATTTCCATATGCATGAGATGCCAAGGTTTGCATAGCAAATTCCATTGCAGAGCATGGACCTTATTTCAATGTCATTCTTCACTGTTAAGGTTGTCTTTGTCTCAAGTATAGGTTCATAGGTAGGTACTAGGCTATCTGCCCAAAGTCATTTATAAGCCTAGCCAGAATGTGTTGGCTTTCGCCACCCCCTTAGATTCGTTCCCTGTGCCTCTGTCCAGCAGAGTCACTGAAGTGATCCCTGGGGTAAATGTTCTGTTTCCCATCCACTCATCAAGGTTTCTCTTGAAGAGTGTTAGTGAGGAGCTCTGCCTAATGTAGATTGGAATCTTGTTCCAAAGCACGGGAAGTCTCTATGACAGGAATCTATCCCTCCAGCATGTCCTATTTATTGTTGTGGTGAGGTTTAGATCCCTAGAGCGTGTGGCTCAAGGGGATAAGCTTTTCTTTAGGTGGAGCATGTCGATCAGTTCTGGGTTGGACATGGCCTTGTATGACAGGCAGAGATCACCTCTGAGTAGGCAGTATACAACCGAGTACAGCTGGAGTTTCTTCAGTCGAGCTGCGTAGGGCATCTGTTTGAGGCCAGTAATCCTCTTGGTGAGGTACTTCTGTGGTCTTTCCAGCTGTTGCAGGTGTCTTGTAAGATGCATCCCAAATGGGGTGTTGTACTCTATGATGGGTCTGATGAGCGATGAGTAGAGGGGCACAATGACCTCTTTTAATCTGGATGCGAACCCTTTTGTGATAAGGTGTGCCACATAGAAGGATTTTCTAACCACTTTGGCAATGTGATTATCAAAGGAGAGATCACTATCTACTTGGGTCCCCAGATCCCTTATTATGCCTTCCATATTTAGGGGACTACCACCTATGTGGTAGTTTGTGGGTACTTTGTTTTTTCCAAAGGGGATGACTATGCACTTTTTGGCATTTAGCTTGAGGTCATGATTTTGACACCAGGTGTCCGTCTCAGTGAGACCCTTTTGGAGGATGTCTGTGTCAGCCGGAGAGTCAATTATAGCCCCTAGTTTGCAGTCATCTGCGAACTTGGTCAGCCATAGTCCTCCTATGCTTGCCTATACCTCTGAGAAGTATATGCCGAACAGGAGGGGTCCTAGGACTGAGCCCTGGGGAACGCCACTTGTAACCGGTTTAGAGTCAGACCTAGCTCCCGCAACTCTTACCATGTAGGTTCTGTCCATGAGCCAGTTGGCAACCCATCTTGTGACATAGGGGTTTATGTTCAGGCTGGTGAGCTTGTCTATAATACCAGAATGGGGAATGGTGTCATAGGCCTTTGTGAGGTCTAGGTAGGCTGTGTGTACCACCTTTCCCTCATCTATAGCCCTGGTAACTACTCAAAGAAGTCCTCCAGGTTTAGGAGGCATGATCTGCCCTTAACAAAGCCGAACTGGGTAGGGTCTAGTGTTTGGAGGTTCTCGATGTCTCTCTTAATGAGTTCCATGATGATTCTCTCCATAGCCTTGCAGACCAAGCTAGTCAGACCTATAGGGCAATAGTTCCCGGGGTCTGTTGTGGCTCCACCTTTGTGGAGTAGAATAACTGTTGCTGTGCACCACTCTATGGGTACGTAACCTGTGGAGAGGCTGAGTTTGAACACTGTGTTTAGGTGAGGGGTTAGTTCATCTTTGAGCTCATGTAGGACGCAGCTGGGGGCACTGTCTGGTCCCATTGATGCTGTGGTTTTGGCTTTGGAGAAGGCTGTTTTAACCTGAGTGTCTGTGATTTCAGGAGCTCTACATTCTTCTGGTATGGTTATGGGCCCTTTTGGGGGTGAGAGGGGGGTGAAGTTTGCGCTGAGCCTGTCTGCCAGGATGTTGGCAATATTGGTTGGTTCAGTGTCTTTTGTACCATTCTGCACCAACTCTGAGCAGATCTGAGCATTGCCATTTAGATTATTGACATAGCTAAAGAATGCCTTGTCAATTTTTCTTTCGAAACTCGCCTTGGATAATTTTATGAGGGATCGTAGTTTCTTGCTGATACTGATCAGGGATGTCTTCCCTTCTTGGGATTTTACTCTTTCCTGTACTAGTTTCCTCCTTCTATTGTATAGCTTGTTTGTGGCAGGAGTCCATCAGACTGGTTTCCTTTTCTTGGAGGAGTGAGCCTTGGTTTTGCTTGGGATAGCACAATCCATGCATTCTTGTAGGTGCCCGTAGAATGCATTAGTAAAGGATTTTGCAGCTTGGACAATATTATCCTTTAGTATGGGGGCTTTGAAACTTTCCACTTCGGTCTAAAGTAACGTGAAGTTTGCTTTTGAAAAGTTTTTCATGGTGGTTTCCTTGACCAGGGGTGGGGCTGGAATGTGGATATTCAAAGTGATTTGTTTATGGTCACATCTAACCAGTGAGGGGTTGACCTCTGGTGTGGAGCACCAGTCGCTCATGTTGGTGATGACCAGATCCATTATGTTGTCACCTCTGGTGGGAGTGTTGACCAGTTGATCCAGGGCATTTGAGTTTATAAATTCTAGGAAATGTTGGGCAAGGGAGTTAGTACTTGAGTAGTTCTCCCAATTAATGTTTGGGTAATTGAAATCACCCAATATTAGGGTGTTTGGTAGGACCTTTATATTTCCCAGTGTTTCCAGAAATGCAGAATGGGGGTCCTGGGACATGGAGGGTGATCTGTAGCAAGCTACAATTTGAATTGCAGTTTTGCCCATTGTTAGTTGCACGTGGATGATCTCTGAAGCATCGTGCTGTGCCACTAACTTGGAGTTTTGGGTATCCTTGATGAATATGGATATGCCCCCGCCTTTTGTATTTTGGTCCGGGTTCTGTGGCCGAAATGTATGGTATGAGTTGTAGCCTGGTAGTGCTGGGGTGCTCTCTGGAGCCTTAAACCAAGATTCTGTTGCTGCACATATATTGATTTTCTCCACACTGAGGAGTGCCTCGAGTGCGTTCATTTTGAGGATTAGACTTCTGGCATTGAGTAGCATTACCCTCAGTTTTTTGTTACTTGTGATATTTATGGTGGTGGGTGTGTCTTTTGAGCCTTGCCTAAAAAAGGCACTATGGGGGTGGCAAGAGCCTTGGCCAGTATTCGAAAGCCTAAGGGTGACAGGTGCAAGCCATCTCTAGTGAAGCAGTATGGCTTGTCGAGCATGTCATCCCAGATGGACAAACACTAGATCCCCTTTGAATGACACCAGAAACTTAGCCAATTGTTGAAATTGATAATTTTTTCTTTATACTGTGGTATCATTCTTGGTGCGGGCAGGATGCTACTCAGGGTCAGGGTCATACTGGCCTGGGCTACAAGATCAGAGAGCTCTTCCACGCCTCTTTTCATGTAGTCCAGGGAGGTACGGCTCAGGTCATTTACACCAACATGGACAATGACAGAGTCATATTTGTACTTGTTCTGGAGTGACCTGAGTGCTTGTGTTAGTGTGGCAGATCCTGGCATCTGACAGACAGCTAACAGTAACCTTTTCCTTATTCAGCTTAGTGAGTGGGACGTCAGTGTACCTGACTATAGAGTCACCTATTACTAGTATGTTGGGTATGTTATTTTGCCTTAAGGGCTGTGATTGCATGGCACACTGGTTTTGTGAAGTATGTGTTTCATGATTTGTGTTGGGGGTGGAGGTTGCTTGGATGTCTGCTTTGGAGGTCTATGTTGCTTTTGCTTGATTATTTTTATTGTGACTGAACATTTTGTCTTTCCTTCCATCTCTACCAAATAAAATAAAAATATTTGATGGGTACTTCAGTGTTTCTTTAAGAACATGTTCCTGAACACAGCCTTCCTTCTCCTTCTCTTTGTGTTGTTGGACGGCAAGTAGTGGCAACATTCCCACTGGTTGTGCAAGGCTCTTCCTCCTGTAAAAACAATAGTGCTGTCACTGGTAGCAGCAGCTCACATATTACTTCTCTTTTTCGTTTGGTCAGCTGTGTTAGAAACATTTAAGATGCAATTTTAATGTCATATATACTAATTACTAATATCATAAATTAGTGGCTGACAATAGAGGGGAGAAATGAGGGTGTATGTGCAACTTGTTGGTCACTCCCGCCCATACACATTGATAATGGCACCTGCAAGATCATCAAATGATGAGGTGCCTTCTTACGTCTTGAAAGTTTATGGTCCAGTCATCTAGTGACGTAACTAATGGATACTTCTGTACTGTAGTATGACCCTGTCAATAGAAGAAGATGCCCCTTAATGTAGACTAGGGTTACATCAAAGAGTTTGCCATGCAAGGTAATCACCTAGGCTAGGATGTCATTGGTAGCAGGAGAGAGCCTTATTATAAGCGATGTCTTTGACTGAAGGAAATTATTTGAGGGGAATGGTCATGCAAAGTAGACCTTACTGTAAATTGTATCTGTGCTTGCAGGACAGATTCGATTTTATTGCATTATTTTTAATTTAGCATTCGATGACCATGCAAATGTATAATTTTAATACATCATATGCAAGTATCACTACATTGGGGTATATAGTGATATGGAGTAATTGATGCTGTGACACAATAATAGCAGTTGTCTGCAAATCTGACACATGCTAAACACGTGCACTGACTGGTTACCAAAATGCTAAAATATCTTTGTCTAAGAACACTTGTATTTCAATAGCACTTAATACATATTCTGCTGTGGCTCTCATTTTTTGATGTCCAGTGCTGGTCTTGTAAGAAATGCTCTGTTCAGTGAGTACCTGAGATGCTTTGAAGTATGGATAAAGCATTAGCAGTTATGTATACTGCAAATCTGAAAAGGGTTGCATGAATGTTTGAGGTAAATGCAATCATTAACTGAGGTAACTTTTGAGAGATTTGAAGAGCTTTGAACTAAACAGGATATATTCTTCAAGAGATCCACTCAAAAGGGCACTGAAAAAGAGAAGGCTTTGATTGTGACGAAATGCTTTTCTGTGAGCACTGTTAGAATTTGAGAGGAGAGGATGAGTTAAGGCTAGTAGTATTACAGAAGAAAGTTAGTGGAAGTGGAAGACAAAAACTGAAAAATATCAGTTTAAAATTTTAGGAGGCAATCGCACTTGTTTAGCTGTAAAGGAGAAGTGTAGCAAACCATCTCGCTTTAGAGTTGTTACAACTTAACACTTAAAATGTTGGTTTACAAAATGGTGAAAAATAAGCAGGTTACTACAAATCATGACACATGCAGGCAAAAAATTCTACCAGAAAATCTTCCAATCCCCTGAGTCCCCACACCTCCAACTTAAATATTCTAATTCCTATGTTGCAGTTCTGCATCCTCTTGGTTGGGGGGAATTGCGTCCCTTTCATAAGGCTGTGTACTCCTGTATAAGGAATACACTACAGAATTACAGATATCATCTGACTAATTTAAGATCATCTGATATTTGATCTTTTTATCTTTAGAATGGATTGTGTCTTATAATTATGCTTATTTGAGGGCAGTAAGACTACATATCCCAGTTTTGTGTTTTGCTGCAGTTGTAGCAGTGTTATATTTGTTGCTAGCATGGACCAGAGTAAGCTATATTGTAAATGATGCAAATATGTGGGATATATTGTAATGTGTAATTATATTCTAGTAATGAGAAACAAGAAATGAATTTAATATTCTAGTACTGAGAAGGAATAAATAAAGTAAGTTGGTTTTAGATGCCTGTACATTCTGGCCTGTTGAAGTTGTGATCCAATGAGGTTAAGTGAGAGGAGGATCATGTAATACACTTTCTAACTGACTATGAATCTTTTATGAATATATATATCTATATATATATATATATCTATATATATCTATATATATCTATATATATATATATATATATATATATATCTATATATATATATATATATCTATATATATATATATATATATATGTGTATATCCTGTTTGGTGCCAGGAGATACCACACTTTGCAGTTATCTCTAGGATACTTGCAATGACTTTGACCAGTGTTTTTGAGATATTTGGTTGTAGATGCTAAGTTGCAACTCATTGCCCTGTTTCAGCAAGGTTATTTTGAAGTGAAGTACTGCAAATGCTGTGATCAGAAAGAATCTCAACAAAAAACGTCTGCATACTGAAATGCATGGAAGTACAGTAGATTAGAAATAAAATAACTTTATGAAGAGGGAAAGTATCAGAGATACAATTACCACACGTGTTACGGAGAAATCGTTAATAACTCTTTAGCAAAGACATGGATGGAGGATGGCCATGGCTTTAAGAAAGCAATGTTGAATCATGTTTTAGTATTAGTAAAACAATATATGCAAATAAAGAACACTGACCAGTGAAAAAGAACTGCTTATGGGGCATGCCTCCACTATTGGGGAAGTTGGTGCTTAAAAAGTAGATTTGGACTGTAAGGTAGACCTGTGTTGCTGAGCATGACTTACAGGACAGAGCTTCATTAGTGGACAGACAGCAGATGCAGGGCATGATTGCAAAAGTCAAGTCTACTGCACAAGGTGACTCTGGCTGTGTAATGTGTCTACAGTGTAGTTGATGTTTCAGACTGCAGGATAAACTGCAGAAGATGTTTTTTTTTTATTGTAATCGTGTTTACACTGCAAGGCAGACCTCTGCTGTAATTTGCAGTTCATTAATATAGGACACATTCTGGTTACAAAGTAAATAGTCATTGCAATTGACATCTCTCACATCAGAACATCCTAATCACAGTGAATATGTTTGATTTGTGGATTTGGATAGGGAATATCTTTAATTGCAGGAAGTCTTCCCATTGGAGAGGAGGTCAGTCACTGATGGTAGGATAATTCCCCTTCAATACAATGCTACTTGACTGCATGGTAACTTTTCATCAGAAATGATAGCTGTACTTGTAGGATAGCTAACTTGCTTTGGTTGGGTAATGACCCCCAGTGCAGATGATGTTACTGAGTTCACTATGGCCTTAAACTCCTAAATGTTCCTGAAGGTAGGATCATATTTGATAGAGGATCTCAGTGATTCCATGAAAGATTGCCATCAGGGACATGGGGGGATGCCAAGTCATTTTCTCAATACGTGAGATGCTCCTGAATGCAGGGACACCTTCCATCAGAGATAGAGTGCCCAGTACAGGAGGATTGCTTCCCACTGCAGAGGATATTTCTGACTGATATTCTTGGTTAGATCTCCTAGACTGCAAAACATCTTACTGGAAGGGAAATCCTTAGATGCATCACAGCTCTCCATTTCAGGGGATACTGTTAATTGCAAAAAAATATTTTCTTCTGAGAGTCTGCCATTGTTTAGAGGATAGTTTGCTTACTATACTGACCTAAAACAGTCAAGTTAACCTAACTTATCCTTCTGGGTATCCAGAGTAAAAGATATTGGAATGCTTCAGTGAGCCAACAACTTTCCATAATGTTTAATGCTCTTATTTGCAGGCTTGCTCTCTCTTGCAGTGGCATGTCTGTGAGTAGAATCATTTCCCATTAAAGGGAATACCCTGCTTGAAAGATAGCTCCATTTTAAACAGTACATTATCATATTAAAATATTTCCCATTTCAATGTGGATACCACTGATTTATTTGAATACTTCTCGATTGTGTGACATGTTTCTTCTTACTGAGTAGGTCCACAGAGGAGGAGAGTTACCAGATGAAAACTATATTACATTTTGAAGATGTCTTTTTATGGGAGATTCACATTTTTAAAGAGGGTTTATATTTCTGAATGTTTATCTAGAGGCATTCCCTTAATAAGTGGAGATGCCTTCCACAAAAAAAAAAAGAAAAGAAAAAAGTTGCCACTGATGCTTGGGATGCCACAAAAGATAGAGTGTTCAACCAAAGAAAGAATGTTTCCAAACTTATTCCACAGGAGGGTATCACACTGAAGCAAAGATAGTGCTGTACTGGAAAAAATTTGCACAAAGGCAGGATGTCCTCCAGCAGAGGGATATTTCACTGAATATATGATTTACTGAGTTAGGGAGGTTACTTTTCTGCATCATGTGTGTACCTGTCTAAAAGGAACTATGTCTAAAAGAACAGTTGTCCCCATCATAAGAGATAACCTTGAAGCCGGGTCCAGTGATGGGAGATGTAACCTTAGAAAGTATAGGTTAAGGGATTAAGGGATTTCACTGACGGCAGGATCATCACCTGTCAGAGAGTTGTCCTCGAAGATAGTACAGAGTGTTTATTCTCTGGAGACAGCTTACGCTTAGAGTAGGTGCCACTTGGGTATCCTTGCTGTTGGATGGGCTTAAATGAAGAAAGTTGAGGTCATGGAGGGGATGCAGATTTGAAGACCCCTTTTGAGGGCTTTATTCTTTGATTTGAAGAGTGAGACATTATTGGAGGAGGGTGTACATTGAAGTAGGGATGTTCCATTGAGAGGAGATCATTCTGAAGGTGTTGCTGGCTTCAGTTTAAGGAGTCTCTGAGGCAGCATGGAGTTCATTAAAGCAGATGTCCCATCAGAAATTATTCCATGAAAAGAAAATACTTTTGTCTTCACAGGTTATCTAACTAACTGAAAGCTGGTGGAACTTAACAGAACAGGAGGATGTTGAAGACATCAGTATTGTGGTTTTAGTTAAACACTGTCCAAGAACAGTATATAACTTTCTTCTAGAGACAAAGAGTTAAACTTGAAATCAAAGAAAATGAAATTCTCTGTATATACAACAAACTAAAAAAAACTCCAGTTCTTTTCCTGCAGACAGTACCTTAAAGGGAAGTCATTAAGGAAATACAAAAAATGGACTTGTGTTCTCCCCTCTCCAGCAACTCTCGCCACCAGTTTCCTAGTTATAATCCAAGAAAGTGTTCTTCTGCTTTCACTGCTGTTCTACAACACACACACGGTCAGCTCCTTTACAATGCCGATCTTCTAATGCAGGTAAAGAGAGGAAATGTCTAGAGAAACTTGACAAGAAATCAGAAACAAATCCTAGCAGCACCTACTGCTCATCCTTGGAACTCTGTGCTCACTCTGCTTTCACTGCTGTTCTACAACACACACACGGTCAGCTCCTTTACAATGCCGATCTTCTAATGCAGGTAAAGAGAGGAAATGTCTAGAGAAACTTGACAAGAAATCAGAAACAAATCCTAGCAGCATCTACTGCTCATCCTTGGAACTCTGTGCTCACTCTCTTTCTAAAATTATCGCAAAATTATTTAATTTGTCATTATCAGTAAGATTCAATCACAATTCAAATGTTCTTATATAATTCCGTCCTCCTTCCCAACACTGTTACCACTATATCTGTATCACTAAAATCTTTGTGAAATTAGTATGCAATCAAATATTTTAGTATCTCAACACATATGGAATGATAACTGCCTGTCAGAATGGACACATCTTTGACTTCTATCTACACTGTAACTGACAAAACTCGTATGTCCTTGGAAGAGGAGTAACTCACAGGGACCTTGTTCATACATCTTAGTAGGATATTTGAAAATGTAAGACATCCAACCATTTGAACAAGTTGAAATTGTTCAGCTTAGAGGTTTCTGTGTTTTCTAACGTCTTATTCAGTAGAACCTTTACAATACAAGCAGGAAATGGAGCAACCACTTAAGGTTCCTTGATAGCATGGGACCCGTTATTTTCTCACTTTTCATACATAACATAGCTGTGGGGGGATATGATGGAATCTAACACACTTTTTGCAGATGATATTTTTCTGTACTCTCTGGATCTTCATTTTAGCAGGGGCTAAAAAAATTTTTTCCATTTTGACACTGATTAACAAAAACTAACAAGCAACTAACTGTACTAAAAGCAAGTGCCTTTCTTCTTAAAATGCTCTTAAATACTACAGTGAATGCAATGCAACCATATAAGCGCAGTGCAGGGAGGTGCAGAGGTTATCATTGTTGTTTCACAGCAAGAGGCTCTCCGATTTGCTTCTTGACTGGGGTGTGACCTGTGCGGAGTCTGCATTTCCTCCCTGCTTTCATGTGGATTTCCGCCAGGTGCTCCAGTTTCCTCCCACATTCAAAAGACATATGTCTAGAGCTTTTCTCACTGGGCCTCCACTGAAAAATTGGCTGTGGCCTAAGTTGGACTTTCCTGGTAAACAAATGCTTAATAAATAAATAAAATAAATACAATTTCCTGGGGATTATAGTTGATGTCACCCTCTCCTTCTGCATTTGTATAGACATTTATTGTGGAAAAAAGTAGTATCCCAGTTAAAGGCCAATCGATACATTTTGGGTCACCTGATACTGGATACCAGAAGAGCTGTAGCTAAAATGTACTTATTCTCAAACTCAGATTTCCACTTTGTATTGTCATGTTTCATTCAGCCCATATTACCAGCCTAATAAAAGCAGGAGCCGATGCAGTCTGCAGTTTCATTAACTTAGTCCTATGGATGGAAAATCACTGATCCCCTCCTGAGATCAGTTTTATCGAAGTCCATTTGGGACTTTCCAGAATTAAAAAAAAACTGTGTGGATCATGTCAATATCATTGGATGGTTGCTAAGAAGTGTTAAGTCCCATCTAGCAAAACTCCTTCATCAACTCAACCTGAGTACCTCCACTGGTTATGTCCCATGGTGTGGAGAATGACAGTTATGGTACCTTTGCATTAAGGCGGTCCTTCTACTGACTTTGGGTAATTACAGGCCTATTAGTCTCCCCAGTATTATTTGCAAGAATATGGAATGTGTTATAGCCAATCTAGTAAAAAATGATATAGATGAGCTTATATCCTTGGTTGCATATCATTCCGACTTTGCCAGAGGCAGTTCATGCCTGCTGAAAATAACTGAGTTCCTTAAAAGGGTTACCAAGGCAATGGATAATGGGCATGCAGTCCATACTCGCTGTTTATCTTCATCTCATTTTGACCTTTGACATTATCCTTCATGCTGACATTATTGACAAACTCTCCTAACTAAGCATTAAGCTGTACCTAGTTTGCGGGATAGGCAATTGGCTGTCTGATAAAACTCATACTGTTAAGATTTGGGGTATGTGCTCTAGACAGAAAAATGTCACTAGTAAAGTGTCCAGGAGCCCCTCCTCTTTGATATCTGGTTCTCTGCCATAAAAGCTGATATCAAGGGACTATGGTTAACCAAATTTGCTAACGATTCCAGCATGTGGTTGGTTATCAAATCCAATTCAGATGCTCAAATTCTCCAGCAAGATCTGGACCAGAAAATGCTTGGTGAACTAATACAGGGCTTACTCTCAGCACCAAGAAATCTTATATATTAGCACTGTGAATTAAAGTGTAATACAATACCTTGGATGATGATTATTTTCTTCCATGATTTGTTTAAATAAATAAAGCTGCATATAATAACCACAACTATAGCAAAGTATACGCTACTGGCATTTGCAAATTTTAAAATGCCAGACAGTAATCTTAAGTTCTTGTGAACCAGTTGCACCCCATTTTATGATATAGAAGCACAGTTTTCTATTATAAGAAGGAGGGTAAGTCTGCGTGTTTATATTGCACCAGTTTTAATAATAAGAGCCATATCAAGGACTTTTGATTTTGATAAATCTTGCAGATAGCATAATACTCTGCAGTTATTTAGAGTGAATGAGAATGACATTGTGATTTAAAATAGTTTCTTTAATAAATAACATTTAAGATGAAATGTAATACTGAAGAATAGTTGTATCAAATATGTCAATGAGATAATCTTAAAAAGTAGGTGCAACTCAAAGATGCTTTTACTCTTTCTTAAGAGGGAAGAAAGAGTTGTGACTGATTTAACAACGGCTATAAATTTCTGCTGTCCATCAAAGAGAGGGAACCTCTAACTGAAAGAGGGCCTGTATAGTAACTGCAGCAGGTTTCCCACTTAATGTAATTAATTAAACACATCACAGAGCAAGGGTTTAATTTTGTTTTCTAAAAAGAGCTTACTCAAGAAGATGACTTGCTGATCTTACTACAGCCTTCATGGGTAAGAAGTGGAGTAAAGATTTATTGTTGGCATCAGTTAGATCAAATATTCTTGTATATGTTTATTATTTGTCTGTAAAAATCACTGAACACAGTTCATTTTGCAAATATACAAGTCATAAATAATAAAATAGATGCAGATAAACTGACCCTTGTATGTTTAAAAGGAGGAGTTTCTGTGCTAAAGACTTGCTAAAATATTTTAAAAACAAAATATAGTTTAATACATTATGCTTGCAGTGTTTTACTTTTTTTCCCACTGGTGTAGGTAAGAACATATTATGGTAAAAGAAAAAGTATATGTTAAATCTCTGCTGTTACTTGTTTGCTAAATGGACAAATGAACTGGTCCAGGTCGAAGTGTAACTATATAGCAGGTAATTGTGGGGGAGGCCTCAGGCCCAAGCTATGGATGGAGGCAGATTGGCAGGTGGCAGTGGTGTATTACTGACACTGCTTTCAGAAGCATAATATTATCATGGTTTCATAAACAAATGTAGATACTGCTTTTGCAATCATGTGATGATGTAATACAATGAGCTGAATGCTACATTTGTAGTAAGCATACAGCTTTAGAGTGGAGGATTTGTTTTCTATGAGATGACAGTTTTTTTAAGCCTCACTTATGAGTTGGGGGTACCAGTCTGGGGCACTGCATTATTAAAAAGCCAACTACTGTGATTTCATTTATGGGAAATGTGTTTCTATAACTTTATAAGCCCATGACATGCTGTATAGCTGTTATGTAAATATGCCTTTGTTATTGCAGTAGTCATAATGCTATTATCATATATTATCTGAAATAGCTGTGATGGCCACTTGGGGTGTGTATAGTCTCATGATCCATACTCTGGACATCAATTTGTGAGAACCACCAAAATATGGCCTCTCAAGCCACACGATTGACACCAATATGTGAGGGACAGGGCTCCGGTCATTCATTTTATTCTACTGCACCAGTGAATATTAGTAATGTAAAAATAAATAAAATGTAAGACAAGAACTGGTTATAGCTGTCTTTTTATCTTTTAGATGTGGATGCCAAAGTGCTAGTATTTCTTGTGTATGTCTATTATTAGAATGCATTTTAAAAAGTGTAAGGTTAATAGCAGATACTGTAAGCAGACTAAATATGTGATCTTTGCAGTCACATTGATTCCCACGTTTGCTAATTTAGACTTGGTTCACTAGGCCAACAGTCTGGCAGAGGATTAAAACTATGAGGTGCTAATGAACTACTTCCACTGGTATCGGGTTTGATTCCCTCAGCCTTCATTTTCAGTATACTGTGCGACTTTGAGCAAGCCACTTAACCAGACAGTGCTTTGGGTTAATTGAGAATTTGAGCTGTGCTCCTTAAGGGTCTCCTGGATTTGTACTTAGTAGCTACCTACAAGGCTGGGAAATTAATTTGTTTTACAAAATTATTTATTCAAATGCACTATGATTTACTTATGATGATTTTTTTATATTATCAGGTCATCGAAAAATTTGAAGGTATTTTTATATTTCTTGAACATAAGTGCTGAATTTTTATTGTTTTCTGCAAACATATCTATGAATATTATTAATTTTAGTAATGTAGAAATTACTTGAGATTCTGTAGGTAAAATGTTCTAAGGTATACAGAGAACCTACCTTTGTAAATGGTAATCTACGGAAAATAAATTGTCATCCAAAGTGTTTAAATGAAAATATTATTAAAAGTCAGTTCTTTAGAATGTCCATATTTCTAGAAGAAGTCAACACTTTTTAGTGAGTATTTTTACAGAGACAGGCTGTAAAATGGAGGATGTAATGATGAATGTTGCTGACCAAGATGTGGCAGATGGAGCAGAATTATATAGACTTGCTCTGCTGAGCAAACCTTGGAACACCAATCAGACAACAGAAAAGGCATTAACTGAGGAGTAGTGCGTACATATTATGCATTTAGTGTATCACCTTCTGTGGATTCTAAATATATCAAATATATAGCTGGGGATGACTGGAAATAGTATAAGTAGCTCCTACATTTGTTAGCAAAAAGGGACTTGATATTAAGTACATTTTGGACGTACCTGACTTGCATCTTCTTTCCAGTCAGAAACTAAAGGGGACCTATCAATGTGAAATTGTGTCCATATTGCACATTTAACAGAGGGCCTCACATTTTGTTTTAACTATATTTAGATAGAAGATTTGGTGCACACGAACTCTTTAACTGTGTGGCTATATGTGTTTCTATATGGGTAACACCACTACAAAACTGTTTCAGTACATCTGTGAGAATATGTATTGTAGAGACTGAACAGTGACTTCTATAGATAACGTTTGTGTGCTCTTCTTTTAAAATGTTTGTGTTCAATGTCTTTCTGTTAGACTGGACTTTACAGGGAGAGATTTTGATAGCTTACTCGCAGACACGTTGTACAGCAGTCCTTACCAGAAGGAAATCACCACCAGGTTTGAATGACTTGCTCAGCATAAAAAGTACTCTAAAGTTAAGGTCCCTTAAGTTAAACTAGGCTCAACTATTTTTTTTTTATATTTCATGTACATTTTATTATTTTGTAAATATAACGCTATACCAACTGATTTACCTAGTTCACAAACTCCTTATTACTAGATTTTAATACATTTGTGATTGTTTCAGTACCTGACAGAGAAGTGTTTTTTACTGTTTTAGTTTTTGTAGGTTTACCTTAATTAAGTAGTTTTGCTGCATAGAAAGCTGTAATTAGTTTTAATAGTTACAAATCTAGTTGTTGCAAGAATTACATAACATGTTTTTTCTTTTATATAATGCACTGTTTTTCAGTTTTGGATTTGCTCTAAAGTCTGTGTTATAAGTTGAATAAAAGCACTTAATTTTTTTTTTTAAATAAAATGTCCATGGGCCAGATTCAGTAACGCCTACACTGTGTACATGATATGTATTCAAAAACATTCCTACCACATTTTTGTGTTTTCTAGTCACTCAGAAAAAATTACACTGTGTACGTGTAATCTACATATTGCGGCAACCTTTATGAATCCCTGCCAATATTTAAAACTGTAAGGAAACTAAAATTAGGAGGAGGAAGAAGGTGTGAGTTATGCCTGTGTTGGCCTGTGTTGATCATTCACTCAGAACAGTGTACACAGTGTAGGTGTCATTGAACACTAGGGCATATGTTTCCTTTTGGGTTTATTTATTTGTATGTGGAAGTTTGACATCTTTCAGTTTTTGAGGCAAGATTATATGAAATCATAGGGAATGTTTTGGTACCCATTAAAAACATGGTCAGTTTGAGGCCATACTAAATTCCCTGTAGATGTGCCTAATTATTCTATTTATTTAGTATATTAACAAAAATGCAAAGATGAAACATATCTGTACAAGTTGTGATGTCAGAAAAGGGTAGTTTAGCCCACCTACTTTCCCCATATCCAAACTTCTTGATACACTGTCTGAATGTACTTTATAGCACCTTGATTTTTCCTATAGGCCTCTTAAGAAATGTGTTGTATCAGTTTAACAAGCACTGTATTCTAATACTGTTTTATAGGTTCATGGGTTCATAGATTAATACTAGGCTGACTATCCTTGTAGGCCATTTTAAGCCTAGTCAATTACCTCATGTAAGAATCAAACCGTGCACCTTGCATCTGTAAGGTAACCATCTTAACCATTATAGCAACCTCCTACTGTTTTAAATGTAGGTTATTCTCCACATATTCTGTAAAACATTGGCACCTTGTATATCCCAGGCCTTACAACTTGCATTGTTAAGCAAGATCCTGTTCTGAAATATTTCTACAGGGCCTTGGTCAGATCACTTTTTGAGTATTGCCTGCTATTTTGGAGGCCATCTAAAAAAAAGTACATCAGGATTCTATAAGGAATTCAGAGAAAAGCTACAAGAAAGACATATGGGATGGAAGTGAAGGGCAATGCCCATAAGCTAGAAGAGGTAGAGATCTTCACAGCTTCTTCATGCCTTCTCAATGTGCTGTAACGTACTAGTCACTTGCTTCCTTATATTACAGAAAAAAAAATGACTGCTTAATGCTTGAGACCACTGTCTGCTATTTTTGAGTTTTTTTTCCTCTTCCCAGCGTTCTTCAGCTATGGAATTGGTGTACGTTTAAGAGGAGGGGGTATGCCCTCTTAGCAAAAAAAAATGTTTTAAGCCATTTTTTTCACCTCTTACGTAATAAGCAACTTATGAGAATTTGTGGAAAAAAGATATTGCTATGAGTGATCAGCTGCCAAATGTTCTTAGCAGAAACACTTTAGCAGCATGCTTTTCATATAAGAACAGAAGAGACGGGGGGGGGTGTGCGGAGATGATACAGATGCATACGATCATGTCAAGAGATATGTAGGAGGTCAATCTCAGTAGAAGAACAGAGGAAGAAAGAAGGCATGCAGATAACAGATTGTATAGACTTAAGTTCTCCCTGGATCTGTGATGGTACCTTTTTTGTACAGGGAAGGTTGTAGAACCATAGTATAGACTACTAGAATGGTTTGTGGTAAGGGAATCCACAGATGCATTCAGGGATTGTCCATGAGGAGAAAAGGATAAGGGCAAAGACATAGTGGAGGGAATGTAAAATATTAAGATCAAGCAAATGCAATGTAAGTGTAATATAACCCTTGGTCTGTGTAAAGTGGTGGAAGACAAAGTACTGCTTTAAATACGGAATTCATGGATAAAGAGTATACAAGTATGTGCAAAAGGGAATATAATATTAGAAAAGAGGAGCAAAGTAATGTAGATGAAGGTATAAGGAAAGACTGATGGAAAATAAGGTCAATGTGAAAAATTATAAAAAGGGTGATGGAGGATATAGGGGTTGGATACTTTATGCAAATGGTTATTGCAAGTTTACTGTAATGGACAAAGACAGATGCATTTAGTAACAGAATAGTGAGCTGCTGATGGAAGGAAGTCTTTATTTAAGGTTAAGGAGTGAGTTGCATTACAGCAAAAATAAGTAGCAAAGATCAAGGAGGCAGTGACAAGGGTAAAAAAAATAGTCTGTAGAACTAAATTAAGGAAAGGACAGAGTGTGGGGGATGAAAAAAAAAATGTACTAGCCATATGTGAGATTTAAAGGTGGTGTTCTTACCTACACTCCAGCCATCTCAGGACTTACTGCTGGTGAGCAAACAATGCCAGTTAACTCATCCTGATGCATGGGCACTTTTCAAGTCTGGATTAGGAGTCCAGTCTAAGTGAAGGCTAAGTATTTTCTGCCTTGCGTGGGATTTTTGACTCAAGAATAAAGTTGAGGAGAGTATGCACTTCAGTTTAGCATTACAAGTTTGTAGAAGTACACACTTGCAGTAGTTCATTATAGCCAACCTGCCTACTAATGTGTACGGTTGTTAGAAGCATAAAAAATGAGCCTTCCACCCACCTGCTGGGTGAAGCTATTCCCCTCTTAATACAGGCATTGTCTAATAGTTTTGATAGGGAGTAACAGATGGCGTGACCAAGCAAAAGGGTTGGTGGTCATGGGGGAGACATAGACCAAAAAGTATTTAAAATGTAACATGCTAAGCTAAGAGAGTGAGCACTAAATAAAGACCTAGATGATGAAGCAGGAAGGAACCATAATAAATAAGTGTCTTGGAAAAATGTAGTTAATCTAAAAAGAAGTCAAGTATTATAAGGTAATAAAGAAACGTAACTCTGGTAACTACAGTGTAGATATAACAAACTGGGAAGGATATGAAGTTGTTTTACAGATGGCATGGAGTTGATCAGATAATTTGAAAGGAAGAATGCTTTAGTGGATGAATCTTCTGCAAGAATGAACACTTGTGAGCTAAACACTAATGGGTCTAAAGGACAAAGCATGTTATTTTTCTGGAAGATTGGAGCTGTTTGTATGTAATTCTAGAGCGCGTACAGCAAGGATGGATTTAATCAGAAAGACATCTGTTCAGGGACAGCTGTTTAATAAACAGAAGAAAAAGTGGCGCTAATACCTTTTAACAATTTTATATAAAAATAGGAAAAGTTAATAACACAATGATAGAAGCGTATAACATTTGGCTTGGGAGAGACTGCATATTTCTATCAAATGAAAGATGGTTTAAAAAAAACAAATGTGAAAATATCAAACTTAGATGGCAAAACAAGGCACAAATGGAAATGTAACAGTATATAATGAATCATATATAAATTGGTGAAAGAAGCTTAGAAGCGGAGGCTTTTGCCAAGAAAAAACTCATAAACACCAGTTTATTATATAGGATGGAAAACTAAGGGCATGATTTACAAATTTCTTACAGCACTGTATGAGAAATTTGTATCACAAAATTAAATAAATAATATTAGGGAATCAATGTATGCTCAATAGAACATGCATAAAGAAAGCCACCAGTAACATGGGGAAAAAGATGATACTTGGAATTCTGTTTTATAAAGTAAGTTCAGTTAAGAGAGTTAATAATAGGAACAACAAGATGTACAGATATTTTAAAGTAATAGTGGCTAGTAAGACTGAATACATCATTGGGACTACTAGAAAGAAGTGATCAGTTTTATCCTTGTGTCAAAACGGATGTAAACTGCTAAACTAAGATATTTAAGAAAGGTTATCATTGTCATTGTGGAGCTTTAAGGAAAAGATTGGAGGGATAGAAACATTTTTCTTGAATTTAGTTGGGAACCAGTTTTTGCTTTCAGAATTAGTTATGTCAAGACACAGAATGTGAAAGAAACATTCAATGAAAGGCATTATCAGCTAATGGCCTAACAAATATAATCAGTAATATAGACAAACCTTATAGTTAATGTGGATTTTGTAAAGGAGACTCTGGCTTGCTGAAGGAGTGCTGCATGCAGACATGTTAGAAAGCCAGTAAGAGAGAAAAGGGGGAATGAATGATACCTTATTGATGAAATTAAGGATAGTAGATTTGACGGTGACACAGTGGTGCAGAAGTTAACATTGCTGCCTGAGAGCACTTGACTGGTTCAATTCCTGTCTCAACCCTCCTGCCCAGAGTTTCTTGCCATCTCTTTTGTCCATGTGGATTTTCTGCATGATTTGTCCCTCCATGTCCTAAAAAATAGGACAAAAGGTGAACTATTGTTTTTTGAATAGCCTGTCGATGTGTATGGGGTTCAGTTCTCTTAGCCTGTCGATGTGTATGCGGTGCAGGTCTTGGAAAAACTACTCATGCCAGCACACAAATGCCCAGAGATTCCTCGATTTTTATTAATGCAAATGCCTTGCAACAGCTAGCTGATACCCCCACAAAAGGTGATAATATATTGGACTTGCTATTAACCAACATGAGTAACCACTGCAGCACCCCTACGGTATTCTCCTCCCTAGTAAGATCCGACCATAAAGCGGTCACTTTCGAAGTCACCATCTGCCCTAACCCCCCTATAGCTACAGTCAAACAAAAATCTTCTCCAAAGCTGATGGCAACCTCCTGAGGGATGGTATAAACAGCTTCACTGCCCCCTCCCCCACTGTAGGAACTGGCACCAATGTCCAAATCTACAGCAAAGTACTATACAAGCATTTATATAGATGCATGGAATCAAGAATACCTGACCGGACAAAATCATCCTCCGTAAGGAAGAGTAAACGTGTCTGGTGGACATCTGCAATAAATAAACTGTATAACAAAAGGAAAAAATTGCTGTCCAGGACCAAGAAGGAGCAGGTGCCCAATTGGAAGCAATCTCTCCTTAGCCTGAACAAGCAAATAAGAGCACTAATGAAGTCCTCTAAAGCCAACTTTGAGTCCAAATTGGCCACATCTACTAGAGGCAATCATAAGGCCTTCTTCACATATATCCGCAATCTTAAAGGAAGCACCCAGAGCTGTTCAGAACTCGTGGTCAAGGACACCACATGCACAAATGTTGTAGATATAGCCAATCTGCTGGCTGACAGATTCAGTGAAAACTTCTCCCCTCTGTCCCCCCCATCAGTAAATCAGAACATCCCCAGTACCTGCCTCCACCCCTTATCTCTAGGGAACTGGTCATCACAGACCTCTCAAAGGCAAAAAATACAGCCTCCATAGGACCCGATAACATCCCAGGCTGCATCCTACATAAACTCAGGTATGAACTTGCAGTACCATTAGGCATCCTATTCAACCAAAGCTTGAGTACCGGCTTTGTCCCAGCCGAGTGGAGGACTGCCACTATCATCCCTTTACACAAAGGTGGAACATCCACTGATCCAGAAAATTATAGACCCATCAGCCTAACTAGCCTGATCTACAAGGCCATGGAATGGATTATCATGGACCTCATTAACAGGGAGATTGCCATCCTCCAAACACTCGACCCCACACAGTTTGGCTTTGTCAAGGGGAGGTCATGTCTGTTAAATCTGGTCGACTTTTTTGAGACAGTCACCAAAGCCATGGATGAGGGGAAGATGGTGCACACCACCTACCTTGACCTGGCCAAAGCCTTTGACACTATTCCCCACTCAGGCATAGTAGATAAACTCTCTCAACTAGGCATCAATCCATATGTTATCAGATGGGTAGTAAACTGGCTCACTGATAGAACCCACCTAATCAAAATAGGGGAAACCACCTCAAGCAGTAGACTACCCTAGGGACTGGTCTTGGGGCCTCTGTTATTTGGGATATACTTCTCTGAGGTGCAGGCCAAGACCCATGGGCTATGGCTGACCAAGTTTACAGATGACTGCAAGCTGGGCGCAGTCCTCAATTCCCCAAGTGATGTGGACATCCTCCAAGTGGGTCTCACCCAAACAAATGACTGGTGCAAGAAACATGGCTTCAAGCTGAATGCCAAAAAATGCATCATCACCCCCTTTAGGGAGAGTGACATCTCCACATATTAGCACATTAATAACAATGTCCTAAGTACACAATCAGTAATGGGGGATTTGGGCACCCAGGTTGATACCAACCTGACTTTTAACCATCATGTTGCTTCCATTGTACAGAAGGCTTTCTACATGGCCCACCTCATAAGTAAGGGTATCTCATCCAGGGACAAAGAGGTCATAAAACCCCTGTATTCTTCCCTTATAAGGCCAATTATTGAGTACAACACCCCCTTCGGCATGTGCCTCACAAAGCACATGCAGCATTTGGAGAGACAGCAGAGATTCCTCACCAGGAGAATCCAGGGCCTCAAACACCTACCCTACACAGATAGGCTAAAAGCCCTGTCTCTCTACTGAGTTTCATACAGACTCCTCAGAGCTGACCTCTGTCATGCATACAAAGCAATCCCAGACCCCGCCTTGATTGGACTGCTACATATCTGCAAGCCAAGCTCCACTCAAGCAACCCGTACGCGTGACCTCAATCTGGTCTGTTCCACCAACAAGTCCTGTTGATATCACAGATTTGTGTCCCAGAGACTCCCCCATCTGTGGAATAGACTCCCTCTCCATGTCAAGCAGAGCACCTCATTATCCCTTAATAAACGCAACCTGGATAACTGGATGGGAAACAGAAAATACACTCCTGGGATTCCACCTGTGTCCCTGCTGGACAGGGGCTCTGGGTGCTGGCTTGTCTAAACATAGGCCAAACTCTTGGCTAGTTTTCTAAGGGCCAATAGCCTAGTAACCTCATATGATCCTGTGATCTCGACTGACTATGGCTCCATCTCCCACTCCTTTTCTGTCTCACATCTTTTGCTTACAGGGATACAGTCTGGCTCCTCCATGATCTGAAAAAGGATAACATTGATATAGGAATGTGAGTGAATATTCTAGTCCATCTTATTGCTGTATAAAATCAGAGAAGAAACAAAACTGCATAGATAAGAGAGCATTCACTGCATTGTTACAATTCAGTGAATATGACCCAGTGAACTGGCAAGAATGGACAAGCAAGCACCATGTAGATGCTTTCAGATTGGTTATCTTACCTGACTTGTTTGACCTTTAATCTTCGTCTTTCTATTGCACCTTCATCCTTATCCTCTCACTGTTGTTATAAGTACATATAATTTGTATAATCTGTGGAATTATTGTAATATTATCTTTAATCATCTGTGCCATTGTGATTGTATTCACATAGCCTGTTTCTGAAACTGGTAAGTTGTGATTTAGTGCACTACTCCAACAAGCAAACATAAAAAAAAATAAATGCTTTTGCAGTTTGATGGCAGTATGAAATGATAGATGTATAGAAGGCTTTGAAGCTGTGTTTTACATTAAACTCTTGACTAATAATCAAAAAGGCCTGGTTCATATGGTAGCATTAAAAAGGAGAAGAAGAAATTGGCAGGGGTTTGTATAATACTTAAAAGCAAGCTGAAAAATGGCTATTTATTTTGAAGTTCCATTTGAAATGGTCTCAGCAGTAAGAACGCATGTGTTTTATATTATATATTTTACATATATCTCTGTGGTACATTGACATTGATGCCTGTTATGTGAGTCAGAAGTAAAAACATATAATCTTCCCTTTTCAGTGCATCATAGGAGCTGGGGAGAATCAGACCTGCCCCATCCCACAGAAATAATAAAGCACATTTCTGTGTTACTGTGAGACAGAAGTTTTCCCTCAGATTTTGCTTCAGATGCAGTATGGGTCATTGAAGTCTCTCTTCCAGTGATGTAACATCCAGTCATATATAAGATTTGGCTGCATATGTGTGTGATAGAGAAAGAAAGTGGGACAAAGATATTTATTTATTGTATGAGAACTTTCTCTTTTTACAGGGAGGCCTGGAGAGATCTCCAACAGTTAGTTACACATAATGTGCAATAATAGTAAATATGGTCAGTACCAATGTATAAATAAATAGAGCATGTAAATTTCAAATAAATACATTATATAGACTGTATTTTAGGTTAAGACATTTGCAGTGGCGGCTGGTGACTTCAAATCAAAGGGGGGCTACAGGAGACAGCTGAATGGGTGGGGTCAATGGGAAGGGGTGTGACCAACAAGAAAGGGGAGGGGCTATGCTCAAAACCACAAAAACTAAATATAATGCCCTGGGTGCCAAACCGTCATTATGAGAGTCCAATCAAGACAAAATGAAGTGTAGAAGAATAAAAATGTTTCAATGCGTTGGCTGCATGACAGCTTAATATCTAGATGGAAACAAAAAAGGTTGTGAGGCATCAAAAAATAAATTACTTTTTTTTAAATACATTAATGGAATGCCAGTCAAAATCAAGTATAGGAAAAACAAGCAGCACTCAACTCAAACCACTTCTTGCACTGCAGTTCTAATTATAATTTATATTCAGCTTTATTAAAGTACCAAGTAACATGCTGGAAGTAGAAATCTCTGATGCCCCCACTTGTAAAAATGTTCCTTATCCAAAAAAAGACCTGCTGCCTGACATCTACTTGTTTCATGGGGAAACATGATCAAAGTAAAAAATGAAAAGCAAACAAGAAATAAGCACAAGATACATTGCTTAAAAGGATTACTATACAGGTTATGGACCACGCTAAAAGGATTACTGTACAGGTTATGGACCACACAATTGGCATTCTCTTTATGGGTAAAGCCTGCAGAGATGACTGGAAGTCTCCAAGTGTAATGAGACTCTTAAAATAATGTAATCCTGTCCTTTATTACAAATACTGGCATATGCATGTCAATACCCAAGGCTTATACATTATCTAGTTAAGTATTCTCTACATGGCAACAGAAAGGCTTTCAATGTTGGCAATTCTTTAATAGTATGCTTATTAAAGCTTACTTGCATCTTGCAATCTCAGCCAAACTTACCTAATGGTCATTAAAGTATTGCTACTTAAACACAGAGCAACAGGCACTTTGAGTAATAAGCATAAATCAACAGTACAAAAAATATGACAGAAACCAGACCATTCTGTAAAAATCAAGGACAGATGAAAAGCCACTCTAGTACTTGTGTCTACCTTGGATGGGGAGGATACTCTACACATTTACACTGCATAACTACTCCTTGCCTTGCTTCGACACATCCAGAGTCACTACATGGGGGAGTGGGGTGCAACAAGTATGTCACAGTTTGAAATGTCTCTGGCTGACTTGTGATGGCCCTGACACATTTGTCATACCTCTCAACCTCAGAGCAAGCAATCTGGACAAAGCCATACAAAGAAATGGGACAAAGGCCCAAAAATAAGGACAATTTTTAAAATATTGCTCTTATAAACTTAAAAAGATAATAGAGGTCTTGCATTAGTATGAATTTTCTGAATGGTATGAAATCTGAAACTCAAATGTCTGTCATTATTTTCTAACTTCAGTCTTTAATGATTTGTCACTAATTTGCAAAAAAACCCACAATTTTATGAAAAATTGACCAAAAATGTGATGTAAAAATATAAAATTGCAACACAATACAGCTGGGAACCTGTCAAAGGAGGGATACTTTAATATTAGTACTGCTAACTTGAGCAGCTGACAAAATAAAAGAATCTACATGCATTTCTGAAATAAAAGTAATCTAACTGATTATTACAGTTATTTCTTAATTATAAACCCTCCATGTTTTCTTCCAAAATTGCTATTTTGCGGAGGGATCATTAGGGGAAGAGCAACATTTTGAGCCAAAATCAGGGACACGAGAGGTTTGGCTATGCCTAATTCTATAAAGCAATTTATTTGCATGTACCTCTCAACCTGTTAATGCAATAAATCTGGAGAAGGCCAAATATATTGGGGGAACATATAAACAGTACTAAAAATTGCTCTTGTATAAACTGAGACAGTTGATAGAACAGGTCTTACTTTAGCATGCATTTTTCTGAAGGTTATGAAGTCTGAAACTCAGTGTGTCATTATTTAGTGACTTAATTCCTAAATGATTTGCCAGAAAACCACAAATTTTATGAGGAACAAACCAAAAATAAGAAGCAAAAAATCTATTCATTCTTTGAAAATCTGGACATTTGGGAGGTATTGTTCAGCTGGGGCTGCCTAAGTTTGCCGCCCTTCCCCCTCACAAAACCATGGTCGAATGGAGCCTCCCCCTGCAGCCATTCCAATGATCCATTACTTGGCTATTTCACTCCATTTACCATAAACACTAATGTGCATACTGATTTACTTCTATGATGATCTGAACTTCATTTGAAAGTTTTATTTTGCATTTTACAGCACAAATACTAAGACATCTGCTAAACAAACTTGGCATTAAAACTTCTTTGCCATTGAAACTCACATTCATTGAAACAACATTGAAACTCACATTCAAAGAAAATAATATTTACCCGTGGCAGATAAAGATTAATTCTGGGCTGTTTTCAAATCATAGACCCCTTACATATGAAACATACATGTGCTCTTTGATACACCTTCCTATTGCTTTGAACATTTTTCCAGTAAACAATGAAACAAAACGCATGCACCAATGACAAAACTGCCCAATTCAGAACATTTCCATCATAAAAGTCTACTCAAACTTCTACAGTCCACTATTATCAGTAAATATGCACAATTCTACAGTCAACCATTATCAGTAAATATGCACAATCTCTGAAGTAGTAAAAAAGTCATCTAAATAATTCCACGTTAAATAAATCTGTAATGAAAAGGTTGCTGCTAGCAATCACCTTTATATTTCATGGTTTCATCGAAAAATAGTGTCTGATGCCCCTGAGGAATAAATTGCCTAAATTACATTAAAAATAAGCTAGTAATATTGCAATAGGAAATGGATGGCAAACTGATAACAGGCTCATAGTTAGTATCTTAACTTTCAGTACGGCAGCATTCACCCCTTATGGGAGTAGAACCAACAACCTTCTGCATCAAAAGCAAGTACACAACCTGTTGTGCTATTAGCAATGCATGCTGACTTAGCATAATCAGCACTAAACTTCTCTTCCCCTGCAGCTCTCAGCTCCTTGTAAAATCTACTCAGTACTCAACTGCATCTGAACTTTGCAGCGCAAGAAATCTGGAAAAAGCCAAATTTATTGGGGTGGGTCAAAAGGGCAAAAACCAGGGACACATTAAACATTGCTTGTATAATGTTGGAAAGCTGCTAGAATAAAATGCTGTGTTACCACCATACATTTTACTGCCAAGGTCCCTGTGCAAAAGAGTCAGAACAACATACCACTATGCCAAATCACCTGCTTTGTGAAAGAAAAATGCTGTGTTACCACCATACATTTTACTGCCAAGGTCCCTGTGCAAAACAGTCAGAGCAACATACCACTACGCAAAATCAGCTGCTTTGTGAAAGAGAGGAAGACTGAAACTTAAATGGCTATCATTTAATGAATCTAGTTCTCACCATAGCTGTCAACCTCTTAGCACAAAACACCTGGACAAACCCAGTAATGAAGGAATACAGCCTTCAGACATATTCAGTGAATTCAGTTCTTACCATAGCTGTCAACCTTAGCACAAAAAACGTGGACAAAGCCAATAACAGGGTAATACAGTCCCAAAAATAAGGACAAATTTCAAATAGTCATCTTATAAACTTAGAAAATTGCTATAATAAAAGGTTGTGTTACTATATATTTATTGCTAAAATAAAAAGTTGTTTTACTATGTATTTTCTGAAGAATATGAAGTCTGAAATTCAAATGCCTGTCAATTTTACTTTTGATGGAACAAAAACAATTTTCAGCAGAGGCCCAGGGAGAAATACTGTAGACACGTGTCTTTGTAAAATGGCAGGACACCAGAGCCAATCCACACAAACACAGGGATAAGATGCAGACTCCACACAGAAGGCACCCCAGCCAAGAATCAAACCAGAAAACCTATAGCTGTGAGGCAACAATACTGCCACTGCACCATCAAATATGAAAGGAATTAAACATTCAGAAACCTGAAGTCTGAAATTCAAATGCCTGTCAATTTTATTTAACATTTGTTAATCAGGACAGTCTGACTTGGAACGAAAAAACAATTTTCAGCAGAGGCCCAGGAATAAATAATGCAAACATGTCTTTGTAACATGGGAGGACACAAAAGCAAACCCACACAAAGACAGGGAGAAGATACAGACCCCACAAAGATGGCACCCCAGCCAAGAATCAAATCTGAGAACCTGCAGCTGTGAGGCAACAATGCTACCACTGCACCATCAAATATCAAGCATTGCAACATTTACAAACCACAGATATTATGAGGAACAGATCAGATCAAATATGAGGCAAAAATCTGCAATTTTTTTTACAAATGGTGGTGGGTAGGGAATTCAGGTCTTTAACACCTGCAAACAAGGTACAGGGTTCAAGCCTGAGGTATTCCCTACCACACCACCATGAGCTAACCACCAGTATATTGCAAGTGGGGCGTTTACACACACACACACACACACACACACACACACACACACACACATACACCCCTGTCTACACACACACACACACACACACACACACACACACACACACACACACACACACACACACACACACACACACACACACACACACCCCTGTCCACACACACACAAATCCCTGTCCACACACACACAAATCCCTGTCCACACACACACACAAATCCCTGTCCACACACACACAAATCCCTGTCCACACACACACACACACACACACACACACACACACACACAAATCCCTGTCCACACACACACACACACACACACACACACACACACACACACACACACACACATATCCCTGTCCATGCACTTACCTGTAGTAGATCTTTCCCTGTTCCACCATAAATCCAAATCCCTGTCCGAGTAAGCTACGGAAACCCATGCAAATCCACACACCAGACCCCGCCTGTCACGAGATCTTCCCCCAGCGAGACTGCAGCAAACTCCAATCCACACTAGACCCTGCCCGTCGCGAGATCTTCCCCCGTCGAGACTGCAGCAAATTCCAGACTGCTGATGTTGCAGTCCGACCCTGACGCGTTTTCCCAGCGAGTTCCAGGACAGTCTATGCAGTTTAAAACTGCATAGACTTCTGGGAGCTCCGTTCTTCATGTTTCCCAGTCAGGACTGCTGCTGAGACAATCTGCACATGCGCCAGACTGTCTCAGCAGCAGTCCGGACTAGTGCGCATGCGAGAAAGTCCGTGATTTTTTAATTTTTTTAAAATTTTTATTTCTTTATTTTTTTCATTATTTTACAGTTGAGGGGGCTGCAGTCCGGCAGTCCAATAGCACAGGCCACCCCTGGACATTTGTAGTCCAATTAATCTTCTAACCTGCATGCTAGAAGAGCTGTCAAAAGAACACATTGACAACACAAAAGGGATGTTATGTATCTGCTTTTATTGACAGGTGGGGGTTGGATCTATAAGTATCATCAGTACAAGGAAACAAAAAGACATTATAAAGCCCAGTTTGTTACTGATTAGAATTAGATTTAAATATGTACATTTAGAGACTCCATCAAGATGACTAGAAGATATGCTTGCTTAAATTCTGGAGAGATTAGAAGAAACAGCATGTTGTTGCAGAGAGCCTTCTAGAATCAGTTAATAGATTTAAACATGAGTATCTGTTCAGTTGATTAAGTTTAACTTTATCTTGAAACAGCATTATTTAAGAGATCAGAGGTTTGCAAAAGTAAATCATAATGCATGCACATATGGATATGGTTAAAAATATCTACCTCTAAAGGAACTAATCTGCAACTGATACATATATAAGGAATAATAAATGAGGCAGTATCTACTACTGAAGACAACAGTAACTGAAATTTGGTTGTTTTCATATGTATGCATTAATATTAAGCATATGGCCCCAGGGTATTTCTTAATCCTCTTTGAAAATGTTATATGCTTGTTTAGTTTAGCTTTGAGTTCTTTTTGCAGTTTTAATGTCTCCTATAACATCTTTCATCCATTCTTTACTATTTCTGTGAGAAAATGCATTCATTGTTATTGTTTTTAACAGTGAAATAACTTTGCTGAAACAAACATTAAAATGAGTAGCAGTGGTATGTTTGCAAGAATGTATTCAGCAAAAAAGATACAACACAGATGTTAAAAAACAAACCTGTACTAAATAACATTATGAAAATAAAAACAAAATGCAGACCGGTATTCATTGAAGTCTTTCATGTTGGTTTTACTAATATTATAATTAATAAACTTTGAAATGTGTAATTAGTAAACTTTGAACTGTATTAAAATAACTAATAGACCATTTATCTCATACATTTTCAGTGACTAGTGAATAAGTCCAAATATATACCATGTAATCAGTTTTTAAACAGTGTTGTATTATCCCTAGTAACAAAAAAAATATTCTCAACTCTTGTTAGATCTGACCGCATCACCCTTTTAGCATTTTCTGTTACTGAATCCAGCTTAATTGAGATATGAACATACTCCCATACCTTATATAAATAATTGGTGGTAGGTGATCCACATCTTGGAGTGAAACCATCATCTTAGAAACATTCTTTTGTAGGGATGATGTGAATGGTGCACCACTTTAAACAAGAAAAAAACTAGGTGGAAGCAAACTGTAAGGGCAAACTCCTATACATAATCTTAAACCAGTCATCCGTTGAATGTACATTTCCTGTGCACACACTTCATTTCTTTTTAATATCATCAAAACTGAATGACTGTACATTCTTTAAGTCTCTGCATATATTTTTAAATTCATTTACTTTCAAATGGGTTTTTGGTTTCTGGTGAGTAAATCGGTTAATGAATAAAACTCCTAAATCAAGATTCTATAAGCCTGCACAGAATAAATTTTATTTAAAAGGATTGCCAAATGAGAAATGCCTTACCTATACTTTATTTTATTAAATCAATTGGTTAGGAGCAACAATAAGGCTATCCCAGAGGTCCATCTCAGCCCAGTTAATCCAATAAATTATTTCTCACTGATTTTCTTATTTGGTCAGCAGTAAATCCTAGCAAGTAATTTTTGTCCATTAATCCTTGTAAATAGACCTCCAACCATTTTTATACTCACTGGGATTCCAAATCTTGTTGCCACCAGGTAAAACCCTTCTGGGTGTACCTCAGGAATATGACCAAATTCACAAAACATCTTATGGATTTGTGTATTTTAAGATATTGCCATGTAGTGGAAACAACTGCATATAGGAGAAAAATAGAGGGACCCAGTGTTTTTTGACCTTTAAGATTCAGTAATTATTCCTACTTCTCCTGGAGCATGAAAATTCTCATAGAAAAGTCTGAAATAGCTGACTGAAAAAGAAATGAAATAACTGACTAAAGAATCCCAACATATGTAAAATGCACAATATGAAGAAGATGCCATATTAGGAAGAACACCTTGCGTAAAAATCTGTATTTTAATTATTTTATTTTTGCAGAAAAATATCAGTTTTTTATTTATTTTAGATTCTGACTTTTGATTTGACGAAACAACAACAAGGGACCAACAGAATAGTTTACCTTCACTGTAGCGATACCAATGTTCACAAAAGAATTCCAGCAGAAGGAAACACTTGCCAATGAAATATAAAATCATGTGCAACAGGGTTTAATACCTCAGAGCTTTTGGACAAATGCCCTTCTTCAGAGTGTAACAACTAGTTAAAACGCATCACATTTTGTACACATCTGAAATAAAATCAAGAACACATGACACAACTTAAACAACTACAGCTCCCCTAGAAGGTATATAGCACCATAAACATATACAAAACATTCAAAATATTTAATACATAGTATGTCTTTAAAAATACACTTGTATGAGTGTATTTTTAAAGACATGCTATGTATTAAATATTTTGAATATTTTATATATGTTTATGGTGCTGTATACCTTCTAGGAGAACTATATACTTGTTAAAATGTGTCATGTGATCTTGATTTTAATTGAAATGTATATAAAATGGTAAGTGTTTGTTTGTCCAAAAGCTCTGTGATTTATTTAATCCTGTGGTACATGATTTTATATAGTTTTTTGTGTGGACAATGTATTAATAAAGGGAAGACATTAATATTTTCATAGATTTTTACTAAACTTATGGCCAAAGGAGACCGCCAAGAAGCTGAGACACATCACCCACTATTGAGACTAACGATGCCCTCTATTAAGTAGACATTCTCGGTATAATGCCCCCGAAAATTTCTGCTTACTCATCTAACCATCCAGGGTGATTTTAACGGTTGCTAGAGAAGTACTCTGCTTGACAGGTAAAGGCAGCCTAATCCCCAGCACCTTACAAAACATAGTTCACAACATAATACGCAAATATTTGCAGTGATATACAAGTCAGTGTTCCTTGATGGCCACAAAACTTTGAACACTGTAAGAAATCTTATGAAATAAACTTAACTGCTGTTATTAAGGCAAACTTGACAATCCCTGTTAAGTGAAAAAAATTAATGTAACGAAGGTTAATTTTAAGGTCAGAAACCCAAGAGAAATGATCAGCATCTTCGGGGTTAACTTCATATTTTTCCCAAATCAAACACCAATATCACACTGTTGTTTGCCAGCCCAGTGGTTTTGAGATTCTGTGAGAGGAATAATGATCTCCTTAAATACTAGTGTCTCTCTTAATTGGTAAATAGAGATTTTAAAACCAGGACATATGACAAAAGCTATAGGAGCACCACTGTTGAGTCATGTATCCTCGTATGTGACTATCTCTCACAACCCAAGCCTTTGGGGCTGAACAGAGCAGTTTATATTTGTTAATGATTTACAAATAAAGCCATACATTCCAATGCTTGTCCTAAAACTCTCCCACTCCTATGCACCACAAGCATTCTAGAACTCTGTTAGATTTGCAGTAGGGACATCATCATTTTCTACCAGTTTAACAATAGATTCATTAATTCTCGGCCACTGCACTGTCCTTTGGAAATGCCAATTGTCTTTGGGACATGAGGAAAGGGATACTGTTAATCCATTCTAATGAAATGGTTATATAGTTATTTGCATGTAGCCGTCTCCTGTCATGTTTAAGAAAGAGTAAAGCATTTGCAGTCGTTGAGGAGCCAGGAAAATGTTCTGTGACTTGTGCTTCTTAATGTAGTCTGAGTACAAGTGATCAGTAATAATTCTTATGCAGTTTATAGGAATTAGAATAAATTTAGGTTCTGGTGTTTTACTACCTGTCAGTGAATCCATAGCAACAAGTATTTCCTAGATGTTAAGAATATATGCGGTCTGAGTGTGTTCACTGACTTAATTTTGTTTATCTATTTATTTCAGCTCCAACTAATCTGGAAAAGTTGTGAGATTGATTACCCTCAAGTGTTTCAGGATGTTGATTTGTAACAGGGTGTTGATTGTGGATGGATCTCTTACTAGCTGCCCTGAATCATCTTGTAGCATAGTGATTTGAATAGCTTTAGTCCTTTTATTCACACCTTCTAGCTAACATTCTCTGGGGTAGTAAGAGCCTTTCCCCCAAAGAATGATTTACTTTTTTTCCAGTGTCTCTATTAACTGTAAGCAGTTTGCTTTTTGTTTAATATTCGTAATTTGCATCTGTAAACCTTTCTCTGCATTTACCTTGTTAAGGCTTTCTCCAGTTACTGTCCTTTCTTGAGATTCTATCAACGTTATTTTTCCCTTTTTATTTAGATTATAAACTCTAATTTCCCATTTTTTTAACTTTGGTCTTACATAAATTCCCATATGCTAAATATATTTATTTTTTTCCTGTTGACTCTGATTTTTTTCCTGTGCCAAACTAATCTTCCTTGGTTCAAGCAGTTAAAATATCTAGTTTCCTTAATGTTCATATCACACTCTTGAATTTCTTTTACTATGTGTGTTGATTTTGACAGAGTGCAATATAAACATAATATGAATTCAGATTGTTAAAGTCAAAAAAAAAAAGTCACAAACTTGTCTTAGTTACTAAATTAAAAAACAAATAACCTAGTTCTAAAGGGCATAGCATTCACCAATTATATACCAGTTTGAATTCTGAAAAGGTGTTGTGCATTGTGGTTTTCATCTTGAGTAGTTTTTTATTTTTCACTGTAATACTATAACCAAATTTGGATCTAGCATCACATGAAAATCTCATTTTAAATTAATTGAATGTTTTAGCAGTTGATTGTTTCTGATCCCAGAAAGCATTTATTGATTGAGTACCAACTAAATTTGGAGCATAGTAATTGACTAAAATAATTTATTTTATTTGCATCTGTTAATCAGGATAGAGCACTGATCACTATAGACCCTTTTCAGACTTTGCCTGGGAGCACAGAACAAAAGGAATAGTACAAAACTGAAACAGCGGGGGATTAAAAATACACAGTACATACAGAGAAAGTAGTTATGTGATATATCAAATACACAGAGAATGTTGTTACAGTGGTGAATAAAGAGATTAGTTTGCAAGTAAGTCTATAGATTGTTATAATATGCACATTAAATTACAAAGCATGCACACACTTTAGAGGCTAAACCTAAGGAAAAAATATAGTTAAAAAAACTGGAAAGGGTAAGAAGAAAGGGGAGATGGAGGGAATGGGAGACAGTGGTAGGTAAAGAGAGAGAAATGTGGGAGTGGTTAAGAAACGCGGAATATGTCTGTCAGTGAATGAGCAGGTAAGGCTAAAGTCAGTAAATGTTAGTAGGTAGTATGGGTCTTTTCCCATAATGAACTAAAACTAGGACACATCATCCTTCACCATTCACATCCAAAGCATTTATTTTTCAATAATCCAGTGCATTGTGAAATGTGATTGCACCATGCTTCATGGTATTAACATAGTTCTCTGTTTCTCAGACTTCCCATGCTAATAATCACAGTTGTTTGATTTCTTTTTACCTGACCAGTCAATTTATGTAGGTCGCTTCTTGATTGGACAGTGCAGTGGTGTAGCGGAAGCATTGTCGCCACACAGCAAGAGGTTCTCCAGTTCGATTCTTGGCTGGAGTGCCTTCTGTGCAGAGTCTGTATGTCCTCCCTGTGTTCGTGTAGGTTTCCTCCCGCATTTCAAAGATATGCGTCTAGAGTGTTTATCCCTGGGCCTCTGCTGAAAATTGGCTTTATTCCAAGTCAGTTTTTCCCAGATAACAAATGTTGAATAAATAATAAATAAATAAATGGGCTGATAAATGGGTATTTGATCCTACACTCACTGAGCTAGTGTTCCTTGAAGGCCATTAGGCCAGAACACTTTCCTCCATCTTAGGTGTGCAATAACAGTTTTCACTTTAACTCCACAGGACAAGCTACTAACATTCCATGTTAAGTTTGATATCCTGACCATTAGTTGCTGAAGAATGGCTCAAGTAGCACTTGGTGCTCATTAGCACCTCCTTGAGAATCTGGATATGTGATGGTGAGTTTATGATGGATCCAAGCTTACAGTCATCTGCAGTATTGGTCATCCACAGGCCCTTAATGTCAACCCTGACATCCAAGAAGTAAATACCAAAGAAAAGTGCTCATTGGATTGATACCTAAGGGACACCACTGGTGACTACTCTCTTCAAGAGTGTGCCTCCAATATTAATAATTTGGTTATTTCAGTAAGCCAGTTTACTAATGATTGGGTAACACTGAGTTAACATCAGTCTGGTTACCTTATTAGTAATGTCAGATTGTGGGATGGCATCAGAGGCTTTGGCTAGGTCCATATGGGTAGAATGAACTAAACTGCTTTTCTCTAATGCATCAGTGACTTGTTCACAGAAATCCAACAAGTTCAGGAGGCAAAATATGCTTTTAACAAACCCAAACTAACTTTGGTCAAAGACTTGTAGACTGCCTATGTCCTTATTAATAAGGTCTATAACGATGCATTTCATTGCCTTACAGATACATCAGGTGAGACTTGTAGGTCTATACTTTCCAGGATCACTAATGGATCCCTTCTTATGGAATGGGATGAATACAGCAGTTCTTCATTCCTCTGGTATGAATCCAGTGGAGAGTCTGAGACTGAATAGGCTTAGCACTGAGTCTACCAGAAAGTGTCTGGAGCTGACAAGAAGGCAGCCTAGCACATTATCAAGACCCATGGAGCTACTGTTGGAGTCCTTGAAGAGAGCAGTTAGGACTTGGTCAGAAGTGATCATAAGGGGTGGTACAGGTATGCTAACATGCTAAGGAAATTTAGTGGGAGATACTGGAGGAAAGTTTGAGTTGAATTCATCTGCTTGTATACTGGCTCTGTCCTCAGGGGATGGGTTTGCATTGTTGTCATGTATTAGCTCTGTTCAGTGCTAGGCATTACTTCTGATGTTTTTGAGATAGCTGAAGAATGCTTTGTGGTTGTCTTTAGTGTAGGTTGCAATTTTCAATTCATACTTGCTTTTTGAGGATTTGATTTTCTGCCAGAGTTCTTTGATATTTTTGAGTTCTCTTTTTGATGATTGGGTATTAAATTAGTTCTTAGGGTCTATGAGTTTCTTTCTCTTCTTGCATAGTTTCTTTATACCAGGGTTCCACCACAGGGCTTTATTCCTGAATTTGACATTGCATTTGTGTTGTATGGGGACTTAAGGTGGACAGAGAAATTATCTGCAAATGTGACTGCATGCAAGATGGAGTTATCAAGGTGAGGTGGGGAGTGTATATTTCATAGGGTCATTAATAAGTTGGAGTAGGTTTGCCTTAGAATAGTCTCTGAACACAGAGGTTTTACTACCACAGGGAGTCTTAATGAAAGGTAGCTAGATTTGACCAGCAGAGATGTAACCAGGACAGGGCAAATGGGGTAGCCACCTTGTACCCAAGGTGTTAGGCCGATTAGACAGTAGTACATTGCTGCCATTCAGAAGTGAATATTGATACTGAATTTGTAGTTGAGGCTGAAAAATATGAGAAGAAAGAAGACCTTTTTGGTCATCAACTTAAAATATGGGGAGGGGGTGCTGCCATATTGGGGATTAGTAGCTATGGCTCTTTTGATCAGTGAGAACCAGGCCCAATATTTTTAAACCCCTGGTTAGGATATGAACTAGTTGGTCTAAAGAGCTGGCATAAATGAAGTCCAGGAATCTTTGTGCACACTTATTTGTGGTGGTGCACATTTCATAGATTAATAAAAGGATAGTTGAAGTCTCCAAAGGGAATAGCACTAGGTTTGATAGAAAGGAATGACAGTTTGTTTAGAAATGCCTCATGGGCCATGGGCTGTGAGTGACATGGAGGGTGCATGGTAGCTGTCTATGATGTGGTTTGAAGTTTTATTTTCACCAAGAATGACATGGAGGACTATAAGGTCTTTGTTCTGCCTTAACAGTTTGGAGGCGAATTGGCTTCTTATGAGTATGTACACAACCTTTCCAAAATACTATCACTGTCTGTGAGTGGTCTGAAAGAGTGGTAGTCTTTGAAATACTTTACTGCGAGAGTGCTATCTCAATTCTGAAATCATGTTTTAGTAACTAAACAGATATATATATATATTTTCAAGATTTAGGAATACCTGTAAAAAGTGCAACTTCTTGGTTAAACTTCTAGCCTTGACAAGTGCTTTCTTTATATCGCATTGATTTCATCTGACTATGTAGGTAATTTGAGTAGATTGCACTTGGGTAGTATGAAAGAAAAAAAATGTCTTGGCCAATGTACAGAAGCCTTAAGAAGACAGGTACAGGCCACCCCTAGCAAGATAACTAGGATTATCAGTTATCTCCTCCCTGTAGCCTGATATATATTGGATCATATTAGAATAACACCAATAGCTACGCCAGTAGTTAAAGTCAATTATCCTTGTTTGTTTTTTAACTTTATTCTTGTCTCAATATTTGTTTCACACCAATTTCAAATGCATAGTCTGGGTCGTCAATAGCAAGAGGTTCTCAAGACATGCTGCAGGTGGATTGGACACTCGTGTGCCTTCTGTGGAAGGTTGACACTGTAAAACTCCACTGCCATTCATTGTGCGGACAAGGTGATCCAAGAAGAAGAAGAAGAAGAAGTCTGGGTCGTCAATCATGTACCTCTTCATATGATCCGAGACGGTATGTGTCAGTTATTGACTCCCACATGTGCAATGACCAGGTAATGTATAACTAGGCTGATAGGACTTTTAAGATCCTAGCAATATTACAGGTCCTGGAACCAGCGAGTCTGCTAAGCATCACTCTGTTTTTGCTCAGTCTGGTGATTGGTGCATCTGTGTGTCTGACTTTGGTGACACCAATGAGTAGGTCTCTACCTGATGCACTGTCTTAGACTTGCTGCTTTAAAGGCTTCAGCTTGCTAGCGAATTTACCCCTTTTTGTAGTTATGTTTTCTGCAGTGTCTATGTTTTTAGCCTGCTAAAATGATGCTGAGGGTCCTGTTGACTGAGTCTTCTAGTAAGAGGCTTTTGAGGTTTCAGCAGGAACTTTTTTTAAGTACTTTATTGTAAGAAGGCTTATTTGTTGGTTTTAGGACATGATGAATATGGTTAGGTGAGGTGGGTGTCAGAAATGACAACGTGCTGGTCACAGTGAACAATTTTAGAACTGAGGCTGGCCTCCAAGGTCAGTAGATACCTACGCTTCTTGCATATAGAATCATCTAGTGGAAGAAGCAAACAGTTGTCAGTGAGCATGAAACAGTTCTTGAATTGCCTCAGAGTGCCTACTGTTTTGAAGCTGGCAACAAGATGGTGAGATAAACTGACTTTGTGATGTCTGGTGACCAATGAAACAGGAAGAATGAGTCAGTGGACCATAGTTAAAATTATTTATGTACAACAGCAGCAAATAAAGAGTGCAAATTCAATAAAAAGTGTAGCAACAACTAAGGGATACTTTTAATCAATATCTGCCATCTTGACTCAGTTGCCACAGCTTAGTCCAAGTGATTTGGTTTGGATGCCACAACAACAACTGCTTAATACAAATGATTTAGCTCAGGTACTATGCTGACAGCTTAGTAAAGTGATGTCAGTCAGTAGTGTACAGCAATGACTGAACTCAGACTTATAATGCTCGTAATAGGCAAAGTAAATGAGTACAAAAGGAAGTACTATAAGTACAATTCCAGCAAATGATGGCTTCTTAAAACAATAACTATAAGCTGGCCTGGATGCAGCTTTAGTGCAAATGTATAAATCACAGCAATAACTATGCTAAGAATGCCCGTAGCTGGCAAAGGTAGGGAAATAAAACAGTAAGCAGTATGTCTACAGCAAGAGAGAGAAAGCTGCCCTAAATGATATGGCTGCTGTCTGCAAGTGTTTTCAGCTCCCGCTCTCAAGTTCATGCAAATGCAGTTATGCATCCACAGCTGTGAGCAAATGCACTCCTTCATCGTTAGGAGTTTTCAGGTGTACATAACTGTACTTGTACATCAGCCAATGTACTGCCATGTCTGCCAGAGTGTGAGAGCATGCCCTGATGAATGCTGTTGTCCTCTCAATTCGGTACCTAGTGAGTAAGCAAGTGTCAGAGGTGACACCATTGCATAGGGTCTTATTACAGAACCAGACTGTGCAAACACTTGGAATTGTAGTAAATTATTTTCAAAAGTGTGCAACCACACTGCAGATTATGCAGCACTACCCAGATGTAGTGGGGTTTGGTTATGAGGTCATGTTCAACTAGGTGTCTTCAGGCATCTTTATTATATGGTTACTGCCCAGCAGAGTTGACTGACATCTTAACAAGACTGCTCCCGTTTCCATGGAGTGAACTTCTGTGGCAGTACACAGAAGCATTTGTTAAACATTACTTCCTGTTGCTCACACTGTGTTTTGTTATATATTCAGTTTGTCTAAGTACCAAAACCCCATTTATTAATTCATTGTAAGGCAGTGTTCTGTCTGCATACTTTGCTCTGAATCTGTTTTTGATTGTGATTTGTCAACAGGCCGACTCTGATGCCACTCAATATATAATGCATGTATATATTGTGTTTTTCAGTCACTCTGTATATAATGTCATTTATCTATTGCCTTTATACCCTAAAGCTAATTATGATATTCACTTTATATATAATATATGTATGTATTGTATTTTGTCATTCACTCGTATATAATGTCAAGTATCTATTGTGATCTCCTTGGGCTAAGAATGAAATAGTTCCAGTGGGATCAGTACTTTATCCTAGTCAAAAAATTCAAAATAAAATACAATAAAAAAATACTGCAAGGTACTTCCAAAAGCTCTCCTTCTATTATGTATGTCATGCATCCACTGACATTTGCATTAAAATACAGTACCTTGTATCTTTGTATTTTGAAAACCAGTGTGCCATCTCCCTGAGTAATTTCTTAAAATCTCTATGTTCCCTATTTTCTGTCTTATCCAAAACAATCACTTGCTCCACTTTTGAATATTGTAGTCAGCTGAGTAACACATGTGGTACTGCTATAAAGTTATGGTAATTATTTAATCCCTTACTTTTACTTTTTTGTGAAATATATCTCCATGACAAAAAAAATAGTTTATGGGATTACCCTCAAGTTTTTTTTCATGTTTAATGAACTAAGCACTTATGAATCTTTGTTTACCCCCCATATGCAGAATATTTCTGCATTTTATTCATTGTACTTGCATTAAAGTAAGTATTAATTCAGAAGTTTTGGCAAACTTAAACAAACACAACAGCAACAAAAAAGAGGCCAGGGCATAACTGAGACATGGTCATTAATTTTAGAGGCTTTGTAGCAGACCTGCTCATCTGCAGTTTTTTTTTTTGTCTGCATTAATTTAGTGAAAATCCAGTGCATGCATGCATGTGTGCCTTTGATTTAGACAAAAACATAAACTTACCTTAAAAACTGGCAATATCATTACTGCCTTTTGCCATAGGTAAATGTAAAACGCTTCTTAGTTGAGGGTTGGCATAACGATTAAGGTCATGACCTCACAAGTGCAAGGTACAGGGTTTGATTCTGAACTCTGGTTATTTGCTAGACTTTTAATAGTCTGCAGACTGATTGCCTAGTATAGTTGATGGAGACAAGGATAAAAGTTGAGGTAGATGAAAGTTTCTGAAAGAGTTATTTAAGTACTCCATTTTATAAGCAAAATCAGAAACCACATACTGCTTGTTCATGTAATTAACCCAGTCACCAAGGGTTAATAATTCAAACTAATTATCTCCATAATTAGTATTCAGAAGCTGAATTAGGCCACGCAGATTTAATATTGCACTCACAACATTCATGTTTTGCAGATAATTACATTTTCTTCATTTTTCTGTGAGCATACAGAAGCTCTGATTAATTTTCAGTCCCTGTGTCTGACTTTTTTCTTCGGTTACTTCATTATTTTCTTTTTTATTGAGTCTAACTTTACTTCTTCAGTTCTTACTTTTTTTTGTAGAAAAAATTTTGTTTGAGAAGTTGCCCATCAAAACTTTATTGGGGTCTGGAAGCAGTTGTACTTCAAGTAACCTTTACCATGTAAAAAAATTAACAGATATTATGACAGAAATGTGGTCCTGGGGATAGGTAACCTGAATCAAATAAAGCAGTGATACTGTTGCATAATATCAATACCAGGAAGAGGGCAAGATGTTATATTTTATAAAAGGTATCATCTGGACAAAAATGCATTCACACACACACACACACACACATACATATATATATATATATATATATATATATATTTTCTTTCGGCTTTTTCCTGGTTAGGGGTTGCCACAGCGGATCACCTGTCCGCTCATGATTGGCAGTGGAGTTTTATGGTGTCGATTTGCCATCCCGGCACCCAACCTTCCACAGAAGGCACACACATGCACACACTCATGCCTAGGGCCAATTTAGATTGTCCAAATCCATCTACAGCATGTCTTTGGGATGTGGGAGGAAACCGGAGCACCTGGAGGAATCCCACGCGACCACATGGAGGACATGCAGACTCCACACAGAAGGCACCCCAGCTGAGAATCGAACCGGAGAACCTCTTTCTGTGAGGTGGCAATGCTAACCACTGCACCACCGTGGCCGCCTATATATATATATATATATATATATATATATATATATATATATATATAAAATTTATTTATTTATTTATTTTGAAAGTGTACCATCTCCCTGCATAATTTCTTAAAATGTCCTTGTTTCACATTACCTGTCTTGTTCAAAGCTGACAGTTGCTCCACTTTTGAATGCAGCAATTAGAAAAAAAAATAAAGCTTACAGTTATCAACTTGTCACGCATGTGGAATATGTTCAAAGCTAAACAGTGAATGTTTAGATGAATTGTTGATTCTTCATATTGCCCATAGGTGCACATGCTGTGTAGGATATGTTTATTTGTCTTGTACACATTAAGTGCTGGGATAGACTTCTGGCTTCCTGGGACCCTGAATTGGATAGATTCCATGCTCCCCTGTGACCCTGAATTGGATAGACTCCATGCTCCCCTGTGACCCTGAATTGAATAGACTCCATGCTCCCCTGTGACCCTGAATTGGATAGCCTCCATGCTCCCCTGTGACCCTGAATTGGATAGACTCCATGCTCCCCTGTGACCCTGAATTGGATAGACTCCATGCTCCCCTGTGACCCTGAATTGGATAGACCCCTTGCTCCCCTGTGACCCTGAACTGGATAGACTCCATGCTCCCCTGTGACCCTGAATTGGATAGACTCCATGTTCCCCTGTGATCCTGAATTGTGCAAAGTGAGTAACTGGAGAATAACTAATTAATGCTATAAGATCAAAGAAATGTGTTTAGATCTTCACACTCCTTAAAGCTTAAAACTGGTTTAATGAAGCAGGTTTAAGTACAAGAATGCTTTACACCGATGTACAAGTTTGAAACACTTAGTTTTCTGCATTGGTTTTAATGCATACTACTAAATTATTTGAGTGTTTTCATTTTTCCAACTTTTTCAGTTTATTTTTTAAAGATATTCTTATCTGTTGCAATGGTACACTTAAAAGCACTAATGATACATGAAGATGTGCATATTCGCTGTCATATGTGATTAGCATAACAACATATTCCATAGCTGCATAACCACCCCAATACATTGTCATAGAGGCCAAAGATCTCCTTATTTCCCATTCCCACAGACCCTAAACTAAAGCTAACTACCTGTGAAAGTCCTTTCTCTAGCACACTGTATCCTCTTACCTACTGTTGCAATTATTGTCGTGTGACCTATAGCCTTAATTTGTGCCCCAAATTCCAATATGTGGACAGCTACAACTCATAACACTGTCACGGGTACTTTAACAAAAATCTCATCTTCTCTTGCATTTGCTTTAGAGATAGAGGTTAACAACCAATAAATAATAGACTGACATTTTATCACATTCTTGTGTCTAACATGATATAATATTAAACGGAGTGCTGATGATGACTGTCAAATTGAACTTACTAATGGAACTTACTGTTCTAAATACTGTCGAACCTGTATACTGTTGTAAATGTTAAACATGTAATAATGTATTTTTTAGCTTTCTTCTGTTATATGTTGCTGTACTTAGTAAAAAAGGTGAAATGACCACTTAACCCACCTGGTAATCCAGTAGTAATAATAAATCAACTAAATGTCTCAGACTACTACTCTAACCCAAATAGGGCTGCACACATTTGACCAGTATGAGTAAAACCCACTGCTGTGCAGAAATATATAATTGCTAAAAATGTTTTTGAAATGTCATCCAGAATTCTTGTGCAGTACCTGGATAGGTGAGAGGAAGAAGCTTTAAAAAAAAATTTGAAAAAATGTTGAGTGGTTCAAAATCTGAAGTAGTTTTACTGGTCAAGAAAAATCCCCTTTGTTTCCTGTGGAGAGTAATAACTTAACAGGTAAAAGTATTTATCAAAGCATTTACCAAAATGTTTGCAGCTACAATACTATGACTGTCAGCTGACCATTCTTCCCATGTTATAAACAGACAGGGCTGTCTATCTGTCTATCTATGTATCTATCTATCTATCTATCTATCTATCTATCTATCTAATTATTTATTTATCTGGCCATCCTTTGTTGACCCTATTAGTCCCACTAGGCTAGTGTCCTCTTTTCAGGGGAGACCCAAGGTGGTATTTTTACTAATAGGGGAAATTTCACCAGGGCATCAGGGAACGTCCCCATTTTTCCGTAGGAGAGAGTGTTGCAACGAGCTGGAGCGTGATCGCACAATACAGCAGTAGGAGGAGGTTGGAGTGTTCCTGTTGCTGAAATACCATATAAATTAATACAGTAGCATCTAATAGGTTTACTACATAAATTGCTTGTAAATACAATCAATGTTGAAGAATCTGAGATTGACAATGTGGCTTTATAAAGTCAAATAATTGATAAAAATGATTCTGCAAAAGCAGTTGTTCTTATGGTAAAGGAAATGATGTCACGGGATAAAAGGGAAGATGTTACTCCTGTTCGTGTTTGCCAGAATCAGATGGTGTACTGCAAACATTAACAAGATATGTTCCTACTGCTGCATACTACAAATTGTGAAGAGGTCACAAACTGAACTTGTTACAAACAATACAAAAGCAAATCATTACCTCTGGTATGTATTTCATCTAGTAAATACATTATTATTGATCGCTTTGCTGTTTGGAACTGTATTATTGCTCCTTTGGGATTTATAATAGAAGACATTCATGAATTTATACATGTGGGGAAGGACACCTTTTGTGGTACCACCTTTGAGACTATTGATACTGTAGACTGATTTTAACAGCAGGTTGATTTGAAATGTTTGCGTCAATGATGGGTGCAATATATCGTTTCAGTCCTGAATATGAACTTTAAAACTAAATCGATTCTTCAGTTTAGCACTGCAGACATTAATAATACTTTAATCAGGCACGATTTCTCAGTTCACCGTGGCACTAAGAAAATGTATTATAATAGGGGATTGTGGAATGCGTCGTGGGAAGTGTGGGTTTTGCTACCTAAGTGGCATGGTAAAGTGAAGCATATTCCTAGTGTCATTTCTATTAATGATCATAGAGCATACATCTACTACAAAGAGCAGCCTAAAACTTTTGTTGTGGTTCCGTATCGCATCTGATTCAAAAGTGGGATAAGTGATGTCGTAAATCACAAATACATACATATACACAAAGCAACTGCAGTAGTCATGTGACTGCAGGCAAAGTCACATGACTTATTCAAATGTACAATTTAAAAAATTTAAAGAAACACACTGCAAAAAAGCATTTGTTAAAAAAGAAACTAGACATATACATATATATGATCACATTTCAAAACAATATCTGGCACATATATATTCTTAATTATAAAAATATAAAAAATATAAAAAATTTGTTTTTCTACCATAAGTGATGTCGTAGTCAGTGTGGTGCTCTAGGCCATCCTACTTGTGCATTCCTTCTTACAGCGATGTAAACTGCTGGGCATTTTTGGTTTGATTGTCCCAAGTTACTCACAAAAGGTGTAGAGGATACTAAGCAAGTTATGCAGGCTGCTAAACTTAACAAAAATACATATATCGGGCTGAGGAATCTGTTGGGGGAAAAGATTAAAGCACCATATATCAAGGCTGTGGAGGAAAATGCTCCTATTACTACTGCTAATACATTTCAAGTACTTGATTTAGAAAAGGTGCCTGATAGTGATTAAGTACAAACTCTGACCACAGTTTTTGTAAGGCTTATTGATATCAAGTAGACTTTTGTCAGAAAACCAAAAGTGATTTGGGTGGTATTGGTGGAGAATTGTACTTACAGCTGGGCAGGAAGTGGGATTAAATATAGTTTTGTATGTTAAGAGAAGTTTGTTATCATTTAGTTGGTGGGATTTGTCTAGCCAATTTAGAGTTTTTAGTGCAGAACAGTGGCGTGTTCTGTGACTTGTATGAGCTGCAAATCTAGCTACCTTGTTGTAACACTGTTCTATTTTAGATTTTAGGGTGGCCTGAAAGTTGGTCTACATGGGAGAACCATATAAGGGAGATGGGATTAGGAATGCAGTGGTAAGAGTGATCCTGATGGATGCAGTAAGCTATTTTTTGGTTTTATATACCATTCCAAGTTCTTTTGTTAGCTTTTTTTATAATGCTTAGTATGCGGCAGTCATGTTTGAGGGTGGCATCTATTGTAACCCCGGCAGTTTTGCATGGGGCACTAATTCACTTGAGGTATTGTTTAAGGATATGATATTAAAGTTATTTTTCTCATGGACAAGTGATTTGGTGGAAAAATAAAATTAGATTATTTCTCTTTGGATTAAGGAGTTAGTGGTTACAAAGTCCGTTTTCAATAGAGTTAAAGGCATGTTCTGTAATATTTTCTAAATTTTCTAGATTGTCTGAGAGGCAGATTCAGGTGTAATCGTCTGCATACTTTGTATGGGATGCTTGTTATACAGACGTATGAAAATTGTTTATAAAGATATTTAAATATAAGACGTCCAGGAACAGAGCCTTGTAGTGTACCTGTCATGACTGATAGATAAGGGGACAGGGCAGAATTCCATTTGACTGCCTGGTACTATTCTATCAAGTCACTATTACACCACTGAAGAGTAGGTTGTTCGATACCCATTGTGGACAGTTGTATTAGGAGTTTTTTAATGAGACCCAGTGTCAGAAGCTTTTGATGAGTCTAGGAATGAGTAAGATACATGCTTTTGATGAGTCTAGGAATGAGTAAGATACATGTGTAACACTATCCATGGCTTTACTTATGCTATCTGTAAAAGTTGGGAGGCGGTTTTCTTTCGTACGGCAGGTCTAAAACCATGTTGAGTATTGGTTAGTTATTGTTCCTTTTATAGATACTGATATAGTTGTTTATGGACACATTTTCTAAGATTTTTGAGGAGGGGGAAATAAGGTGGCAATTGGTATGAAATTAGATATCTTGGCAGACGTGCCAACTTTATGGAGAGGGATAATATGGCATTTTTCCACATGGTAGAAATATAGTATAGTATTCCTGTACTGACCTGTTTCTAGGGATGGACACTGGATATGCAATTGTCTTAACCTTCTTGCAGAATCCCTAAAAACGTCTGTTATCTGCAGAGGATAGGCAAGGTTTAAGTTTGGATAAGGATTTTTTTATGAAAAAGGTGGCAACTGGTTTTAGTGTGATGGTATTAGTGGATGGGGGTAGACATGATTCAGGAAAGGATTCATGGGTAAGGGTAAATGAAGTACGGGTTAAACTTGTTGGCTGTTTCTAAGGGGAAGTTATTGGTACAAGGGTTAAGGACATTTAGTTCCTGTGTGTAAAATTTATTTAATGGATGACTAGAATTTTTTGGAGTTAGATCAGTGGTTATTTTGAAAATCAGGCTGATTTGTTTTTTTGATAAGATTATGAAGTTCATTAAAGTATTGTAGGTTTTGTGGTGATTTAAGTTTCTGCCAATTTTTCCATGCCTTTTTTTCTGTTTTTCATAAGGCTTCTACTTTGATAAGTAAGCCAAGGGGCAAAGTTAAATTTTACTCTCTTCTTATGTACTTGTGCAAAGTTGTTTAGGATGCCCAAAAAGTTGAAATGAACCTTTCTGCTGCCTCATCTAGTGACAAGGTTTTTAGAATAGTTTGGTTAACTGAGTTCAAATTGGCTAAAAATGATTGACGGTTATATTTTGTGAGGTTACGAGTATTTTTGTATACTTGTATAGCATGGTGAGTAATACATCTGATATTATATGCAGGACAGTGATCACTAAAGGATTTCAGAAGGGTTCCCAATGCAGTGTAGCAACAAGGATCTGAGACCAGAATCCAGTCGCAAATGGCACTGGCATCTTGGGATTTGTTGTAACAAGAAGGAGAAGTAATAAGCTGTTTGAAGGCATGAAAGCTGAAGCTAGAAAAAGGATAGTTAGAAGTGAAAGTACTCTAGTTGAAGACATCAGTAGGACTGTTTCACTGGTAATATTCTATGAGATCCAGTAAGGTATGTGTTCAAAGGTGGGTGTATAATTACCAGGTGGGATATATCGAAAAAAATATACGAAGGAGTTTTTGTTCATTTAATTTTATGGAAGAGATTAAGATAAGGAGATCAGTAGCTCTGCATTATTGCATGTTGACAGAATTCTTGAAAGAGGAGAAATGTCACATGTGTTAGGGTAGAGGATAACTACTCTTCCTTTTTTGTTTAACCTGCTAGCTCTACTGATGCTGTGTCCTGAAGGAAGAATTTCTGAATCTTTCCTATGAGGTTTTAACCATGTGTCAGTTACAGCAGCAGCAGTATCTGGGGCATAACGACATGTCCAGGCAATGCAGTTCAGTGATTTTATTACAATTGCTGTGTGTATTTGATTGAGGTAACGTATAGTTGTCTGGGGTTATTAGAGGTAACTAGAGGGGATGTGGGTGATAGAGGGGGCTGAGACTGAAACAGATCACCACATAGTTTAATTCTTGAAGAAAGCTGGAGGAAACAAAGTGTTGTTATAATGATCATTTTTAGTTTTCATTTTTGCTTTGTTCAGGAGTGGTATTGAGGAAAGGTAAATATTTTGTATTTAAAGTGAAGAGTAGGTGAGCTGCCAAGTATATGTGGAGTAAGTTCTGATGAAGCATTTTTGAGTTATAATGGTTTAAATGAAGGTTTATTGTAGGTGAGGACATTGTGGGTGCAAGAGTGAATTTGGTAGTCTTTGAGGAGAGCAAGAATTTAGAAGTAGAGCTTTTATAGTAGGGCGCAGCATATTCACTTGTGATGAGAAAGGGAGGCGATGAAGCCATAGTTTTGTTATGAGATGGAGAGGCAATGAAGATAGACTCAAAGATTTGTAAGAGTTAGACTGATATTAGGAAAATATAAGAGTAGTGAGTTTGTGTTATAAGAAGTGAGATAGACATAGGTGAGAATGCAGTAGAGTACCGAGTGAGTTGTTGAAGACTGAGACCGACAAACTTAAGATTCAAAGGCAAGAATTTGCTGCATTGACTATGAATAAGAATAAGCTGGGGAGGTAGAAAAAGGGGCAGGACCAGTATGAAGTCAGGAGTAAAAATGAATAAGATGAACTCGGGTTGTTTAAAGGAGCTAACAGGTAGAGTGGTAGATGAAGAGGTGAGGTTTTAGATCAGAAGGGAAGGGATTGAAGTAGTGCAAAGGGAAGGAAGGGTGCCTATTTCTGGGCAGTCAGAGTGATGTCATAAATACTGTGGTAGATGTTTTCTGGGCAGTCAGAGTGATGTCATAAATACCGTGGTAGATGTTTTCTGGGCAGATGTCATAAATACCGTGGTAGATGTTTTCTGGGCAGTCAGAGTGATGTCATAAATACCGTGGTAGATGTATTAACAGCAGAGTGATGTCATAAATACCGTGGTAGATGCATTAACAGAGTAGATACTGAGCGAATAGGGAAGCAAATCCTAATACAGTTGTGATGGATGATATGGGTGGGTGAATGTGTGAAATATGTCCTGATATGTAGCGTGTCTTTAAGCAGGTTTGTGATGTCATTAAAAAGTAGTTGGATTTAAATGTGTGGCGGCTGGCTGGGGAATTGTTGGTGGGAAGGGAGCATAGTGCACTGCACCCCCAACATTAGTGGGAAACAATCAGTCTGGGCCTTCTCACACACCCAGATCAACAGTGGTAAACAAGTGGCCTGCTGCAGAGTTTTGCTGGGGCTGCTAAAAGACAGAAACTCAAAATATATATCACTGAGTGCCCAAGGATGTTTCAACATGAAGGCAGCCCACACAAGGGGAAATTATATTAGTAAAAACACAAGTAAGCAATGTATGCCCTTTGTACATGCAATCTTGGCTGTGGCAATGCTCTTATTACTCCAGTTCTGTAAAAATGTGATGCAAAAACAATATACTAGCTGTTATTGTACAGTTCCCAATGTTGACACCTTTACCACATAGTACCTGTAATAACTCCTGCTCATCCTGTACCATGAAATGGTTTTCCATATTTAATGACATTGTTATGTTCCATTTATTACTCATCAGTGGCTAGAATGGGCAAGGCATCTATACACTGAAAAAGTAATACCAACCAAGAGTGGTGTTGCATGCTTGGAGCAAAGCTACAGTAAATATTAAAATGACCAATTGCCATATGTTGTGGGAGCACTGGCTATCCTGCTTAGAAATAATATCCTTAGAGTTGCAATACATTCTAGAGTACAGTTACATAGTGCAAGAGCAACCAAGTCGGAGGTTAACAGCAGGGTGGCACATGAGTATCTGTCATCATTGATTAGTTAATGATCATTGATGAACTGGTTCAGGGTGACTTGATTGAAAAGTACTATGAAACTTTAGTATTTTTTTTTTTTATGTGCGGACGTGGTACTGATACTCCCATGCAGGGAGCTGTACTCCTATACCCTTCAAGGTTGCAAAACATTGTAGAAAAACAATTATTTTTAGCAGACTGTTTTTGACTATTAGATCATCACTAAAAGGACTGATTCCCAGGTTAGACAGCTCTAAGAGTAAAACATCTATCATCATAAAGCTGGGAACTGTAGTAATAGACAAAAGTTGACACTGATCATCTTGTACTTTGGAAGTGAGGTTAATGTGTACAACTCTCAATAATGTCAGGTTGTTGGCAGAGAATCATTGCCCTTTTACTGTATACTTTTGAACATAAAAATAGCATGGCATAAACTGTGAATATTGGCATATGCTCTATTTATTGCTGCAGGATGTCATTGTAGTATGCAGAGAAGTCATATGACTTAGCCATGTATACTAGAGGAGGCTCCACAGAACGACTTCTGTCACAGATGCCATGGAAATGTTGTCAGGCATAACATGGGAGTATATTGGCCAAGGCAAAAAAAAAAAAAAAACACAACTGAGTGCTACCACATGACTGTCGTGATGCAGAAAAGAAGTGGTAACCATTTGAAATGTCAAGACTCATGCTACAACATAAAAACTGAATAACTCTTTCCAGGAATATTCCCCTTTTCTGTGGTATGGTAATATCAGAGTTGATATATGTAAGTTCAGGCATTGTGGGGGGTACCACCATGCAAAAAGAAAGTTTAAAGAAAAAGAGGGCTGTTCAAGATTCGCTGTTCTCCTGGATTTTCAATCTTGTTTTTTTTTTCTGTCTGCACTCGGCAGTAAGAGTGCCAACATTTCAATAGGGAACCCAAAAAGCTGGAAATACAAACAGTTCACACAGTTGTTAAGGGTTGGATTCATGGTAGCAAATCAAATCATAAACCGTCAAAACAGTAGTAACTAAAAATAAATGTTATAATGTCAAGGAATTATGAATACAGTCCATTGCTGTTCAGATCATTAAAAAAAAAAAATGTGAGCCATAAGCCAAAACATGCAAGTCTGCCTAAAAATAGAAAATCCACAACAAGTGGTAAAGAAATCCTGGATGCATCATTTCAAAGTACATACGTCAGTCACATTCATAATAATTACATAAAATACATCATAGACAATCCAGAGCTCTAAGAATATCCTCAGTTTCGTCACGCAATTGCCGTCACTTACCTCCCTGCATACTAAAACACAGGGAGCAGGGTGCATCACCAGTGAATATGGTGCACATGTGCACAGAACTATGATTTCAATCAATGCAGGTAACTCATCAAAGGAAATGCATAACACCACAACTACAACCTAAAAACTTTATTTAAGTAGGTAGGTTGCATCCCTCTAATGTGGGGCCAGTTTAAGCAGAGAGGCTGTGCCTCCTGCATACCCTTGCAGGGGAGGGTTCATACATCCTCAGCATGGAAGGCATTGTACCACAACTCCTTAACTTTAATATATTAGCTGAAAGGTCAGATTACCCTGTAGTAAAGGCTAGTTTTAAATGAAGCATCATATGACTCGTCACATTTTCAGTAGGATGATTGTAATCATCTAGCAATGGGTCAAACATGCAATAAAACACTTGAAGAATGCGATCTGACAGCTTGCCCATCAGTAAAATGGAATGCTTCTGAATTCTGTGTCTTTGACTTCCTCCTGATTTAACTGATCACAAAAAGTACTTTGTATCCAGGCCATTGTCCAAATAATATTTAATAAAACAGTTTGAATGCAGCTGTCCATCCAAACAGCATGTCATATAAACCAATATCTCCAACTGGTAGTACCTTTACCTCCCATGCAGTTGATCTACCATATTAAGTTACTTATCCTAAACTGTGACAGTTTACCACACCACTACTGCTATGAACCCACTACATACATAATCTAATCCCCTCTTTTCATTTTACTGGCCTCTATTAGTTTACCTAACCTAGCAGCTACTGCTCATGTCTCCACCACTTCTATATCTCCTACTTAACTTTATTCTAACTTCTACACATTTGTTCTGTTCCATTTATATAACTGCAAATATATTTGGTTGGTCAAATCTTCTGTGTATATATTGTTTACTAGATTGTCTATAATTGCTCATAAATGTAAACCATTGTTATTTGTATATGATATATTACTTTTTCTTACATTTTGATGTAACCCAGGCTTTGGCTGTAATTGGTCATTGTTTGATCAGATTTTCTCCCCTGACAAATAAATAAATAAATATTAGAGCACCCACAACCAGACAGCATTGCAATACTTGGTGGGGTGAGATTTTTGAGCACTGTTGGATTTATTTCATAACATTAGACTGTCAATCTCTGGGCACTGTAGCATCTATTATTACAGTACTGGACTGTCATGTTGCTGAGGCTGTAAGATATAAATGTTTGTAGGCATTACTTTTAAGTCATTCATTGAAAGCTGCAGATATGTTAACTTCACCTGGAGACTTTTTCTTGTGTTCTTTGTGAATGTATATTTTTTTATGTTTCATCAGTGTCAAATTAATTTTAAACATTGCCCTGTTCTAGTAGGATGTGGCTTGATGTTTGTTTGTACTTGGACATTTTAATTACCTGGTTGATTAAATTGTTTTTTCATTACAAAAACATTTTGTGATATTTGCGTTCCTGTTTGTGATCTTGGTTTGCAGCCTATGACACAGCAAGTTTTGGTGGTATGCTGTGCACTGCTGTTTGTATACCCTCTACTAATCAGCTGATTACTTGATATTAAGCTGGTTCACCTGTTACATTCATTTATAGCTATTTTTTAATATTTTTCAGTTTGTTTTACTTGGAGCTGTCACATGGTGAATAATTATACATTTTCTGCAGTAAATTATGTTTGTAATTTCTTGCAGAATACTTTTTGTTTTCTTTTATGCTATGTCTGAGTGTAAGAATTTAAGCAACATTGAAGTTGAAATGGAACACCCTGCAAAAAACCTACACAGATAGAAGAATAACACGCACATTCTACACAAACAGCACCTCAGCCAAGAACCAAAACGGAGAACTAAGTGCAGATGCCAAATCTAATTTACTTAGACTATGTTCACCTCCTTATGCAATGCATATATTAAAGAGATATAAATAGCTTATTAAAAAATATGAAACATTCAGAATGGGTTGTTCCTGCATAACTTGTATTGAAACCTAATTTAATTGTTCAGTTTGTGAAGATTTGGAATCTGCTGTTAACCAGGTAGCTTTTTTAGAACAGTAGCACATGTCCTAAATAGAAGACATATATTGTTGGCAGAGGACCAGAAATTTTCAAAACTCAAAATGAGACATGGCTTTGGACGATCATTTCTGTATAACAGTTTACATTTTTGAGTGTTATCAACACCTGTTCTATTCCATGGGACTCTAGGAAGTTTCTTGTTATTTTTGTATATATTGCACTTTATCTGGATTATGTCCTAGTTACTGTTCTACACCACAGGAAAATCTGCAGAACTTAATGAAGTGTTAAGGAGAATGGAAGGTGCTAGAATGTGCCTTATGATGAAGAACTTTATTTTTAATAGGAGCACCATACTTGAACCATGTAGTTAATGTAGTTGATGTATATCTTGAAACTAAAGGAACAACCTTTGTGGAGGCTTCTCTTACAAATGCTACTGAATACAAGACATATTCAGGTTTGCTTTACAATTATAATAGGTTTTTAACAGATCTGGCAACATTGCTAAAACATTTACATCATGCATTATTCCAAAAAGTTTTATTGACTGGGGGGGGGGGGGGTGAAAGGAGCTAGTTTTTCAGAACTCCTTATCTTTGCTGTAGTTTGCTTGTGTGTTTCTTATTTATTCAGCTGTTAGAGAGTTTATTTTCTCCTGTGGTGACTCTTTTTATTGCACAGAACTGTGCTTTCACTGAGCATATATAATGGTAATCAGAAACTGCTCGGTTTTATATCTTGCACACTGACGCCTGCTGAGAAAGAAATATAACTAAACAAGGAAGGATTAACATTAATTTCTGAAATCCAAAGATTTTGTGCATCTCTGCAGTCATGCTATTACCATTTATATGGAATTTTAACCAGTGATTACTTTAATAAAACAAAACCTGTTTTTTTTTACATGGGCTTACAAAGCAGTGTGTCTGAGGGCATATGAGCATTAAACTGTCTGCAGGTCAGGAAAATACTATGCAAATGCTGATGCAGTTGACAGTATCCCCATTCAGGAAAAACCTACCCCCTTAGATACACCTAATCAGATATTACTCTTAGATATCATTACATATACCAGCTGCATAATAAACAAACTAAATGCTTTAATACCCAAGGGGCATATTAAAAGGTTGGCCTGTAATAAGAGGGCAAAGGTATATGCTGCGCTTCTCCTGATAATTAGTCTTTAGTATTAGAGATGGCTATGCACTGCGGTGGTCTAGAAGTAATGTTTCCTCTATAAGGACTGTATATAACAGTGCAAATGTTGCATTGGTCTCATTATGGAACATCTCAAATATTTTGCTCAGATCTTACATGTGGTAGGCTGGTACCAGTCCAGATGTACAAAATAAGTAGATATGTGAGATTAGTGTCACACAATGAGCAAGTACCCTGCAGAACCACCTGTTACATTTATGGCAATGGATAGAAAGGAAACCATGATTTAGAATGTATGTGGACTGTGCTGGTCTATGTCTACGCATCGAATACAAAACACATCAAACGGCTTCTGATAGAACATGAGTGGAACGATAAAGTACTGAAAACATAACATCGTAAAATAATTCAGCAAATGACCATAGCTGTCCAACAACCAAGAAGTACTGAGATGCATAAGGTAAGCAAAGGATGCCTACTCTCATTGTATATTTTGTACACTTGCATTTTCAACCAAAAGGGGGAATATCCTCTTATTGTATACTAATGGCTATAAAATCTACAATCTGTATGCTACTACTCTGTAATGTCTCTTTTGTAAATGTTTCTTCTCTCTGTAAACTTATGGAGTTTTTCCCCAGGACTCCACTGAAAATGGACACTTGTTGTCCAGTTGGACTATGCTGGCAAACAAATGTTAAATAAATATTTACATTTTTAAATTTGCCCTTTCCCCCCACTGTAGTGCTTTCTCTGAGTTGTTGTATATGGTTAACGGGTGGTGTGTGTGGGAGGGGGGGGGGTGGAGCCCCCCATATTGGTTGATTACATTTGCAGTTTTTGCCAACTATGGGTATTCCATGAAATGTTTTACGATGTTAAGTGTTTTTGGTACTTTAATGTTTTGCTGTTTTATGTTTGATTTATAAGCCTTTCTCTGTGTTCTTTATTTGATATGTGAACATAGACCCTTGGTCTACTCCTTGAAAATGTTTTTGGTTTAAATAAATACTTAGTCAAAGTTTATGGCTAGATATGCCATGAGTTCTTTGGAATCTCTCACAACTTTTTGCTGAAATAAGGCAGTTTTTGTATACTTTATATGTAAAAAAATACTAGTTTCTGATACAGTATCTATTGCAGAGTTCATCTGTTGGCCTGGCAAAAAGGATTATAAAACTTTTGAATGAAGGGATGAAGAAAATGAAGGTGAGACTGTGGAAACAAAATTGTCCAAATTCGTATTTAACTACAGAAGCATTCCTTAATTGATTACAAGTCCATGTCTATCAAAAATACTTATCTCATGATGCAGGGAGCCAAATTTGACTTGCTTCTTCAGACACAAAAGTAAAAATAAAGAAATGTATTCAGAAACAGACTTCTCATAAAAAATTTTAGATAGTAAAATTGCAGCTGGGGATGTAGGCTATATGAGGTGCACCTCTCTTCTTTCACAGCAGACACAAATCCAGATTTATTGACGGCAGCTTTTACTACTATGTTGGGTGCCTCAGTGTTACAAATGTTCTAGAACCACCTTACTGCTCTTTTTGAATTTAGTTCTTATTTGAGATGCATGGCTGTGGAGAAAAAAAAAATCAAAAACAGCACCTCTAGTAAGACAGAGGTTCATAGGTAGATACTAGGCCATCGGCCCTGGGGCCTTTACAAGCCCAGCCAAAAGGTACCCTGGCTTTTGCCACCCAAGAAAATTATTTTCCTGTGCCACTTTCGAGCAGAGCCACAGAGGTGATCCCCGGGGTGAATTTCCTATTTCCCATCCAATCATCAAGATTTTTCTTGAAGAGTGCTAATGAGGAGCTTTGTTTGATATAGATAGGTAGTTTGTTCCAGAGTATGGGAAGTCTTTGGAACAGGAATCTATCCCTCCAGCATGTTCTGTTTATTGTGGTGACAAGGTTTAGGTCCTTGAGCGTGTAGCTTGGAGGGATTGGGATTTGTTTAAGTGGAGCATGTCCAACAGCTCTGGGTTTGACATAGCTTTGTATGTTAGGCAGAGATCACCTCTGAGTAGGCGATATGCAACGGAGTAAAGCTGGAGTTTTTTGAGACGGTCTGCATAGGGCATCTGTTTGAGTCCGGTAATCTTCTTTGTGAGCTATTTTTGTGGCCTTTCCAGTTGTTGTAGATGTCTTGTGAGGTACATACCAAAAGGAGCATTGTACTCTATAATGGGGTCTAATGAGTGATGAGTAGAGGGGAACAATGACCTCTTTTTTTTCTGAATGAGAAACCATTTGTGATGAGGTGTGCCACGTAGAAGGATTTCCTGACTACTGTGGCGATGTGATTATCAATGGAGAGACTACTGTCCACCTATGTCCCAAGGTCTCTTATCACATTTTCAGTGTTAAGTATTCTACCGCCTATGTTGTAGTTCATGGGTACAGAGTTTTTACCAAAGGGGATGACAATGCACTTTTTGGCATTGAGCTTGAGGCCATGGCTTTGACACCAGGCATCTGTCTCAGTAAGGCCCTTTTGTAGGACGTCCACATCGTTAGGTGTTTCAATTATGGCTCCTAGTTTGCAGTCATCTGTGAACTTCGTTAGCCAAAGACCTTCTGTGTTAGCCTTTACTTCTGAGAAGTAGATACCAAACAGGAGAGGACCCAGGACTGAACCCTGTGGTACTCCACTTGTCACTGGTCTGAAGTCGGATTTGGAGTCTGCTACTTTCACAGTGTGGGTTCTGTCAGTGAGCCAGTTGGCAACCCATCTTGTGACATAGGGATTTATACCTAGTTTAGTGAGTTTATCTATAATTCCAGAGTGGGGGATGGTGTCAAAAGCCTTGGCAAGATCTAGACAGGCTGTGTGAACCACCTTACCCTTGTCTACGGCTTTGGTGACTGCTTCAAAGAAGTCTATCAGGTTTAGGAGACATGATCTGCCTTTTACAAACCCGAACTGGGTGGGTTCCAGAGTTTGGAGATTACCAATATCTTTGTTTATAAGTTCCATGATGGTACGTTCCATGGCCTTGCAGACCAGGCTCGTCAGGCTAATGGGGCGGTAATTCCCGGGGTCCGTGGTGGCTCCCCTTGTGGAGTGGAATAAACGTTGCTGTGCGCCATTCAGCAGGCACAAAGCCTGAGGTGAGGCTATGATTGAACATGATAGTTAGGTGGGGTGCCAGTTCGTTCTGTAGTTCGTGTAGAACGCAGCCTGGGATGTTGTCTGGTCCCATGGATGCTGTGTTCTTGGCTTTGGAGAGTGTGTTTTTTTACCTGTGCAGCCGTGATTACAGGAACTTTGGTATAGAGATGGGCTCTTTAGGGGGTGAGAGGGGGTAAAGTTAGTGACAATTCTTGACCTGAATCATTTTTAATACATCAGGTCCTGAACAAATTTCATTTACTCCTGTAATACGTGTAGATCTGTAACTGTACTTCTTTGAAATCATGAACTGCTTGTCATCATCCCACCTAGATGTGGCTATGCATGGAAATCTGATCTCTTCTCACCTAAAAGACTCTAATGTTATTATTTTGGTTTAATCTTTTTTTGATTATGACAATTCCTGACCCGAATCATTTTTAATACATCAGGCCTGTGTCAACAAATGGTTAGTTTAAATTCTTGTAAATTTGTGTTCATTACTTCAGTAATACTGTCTATCCACCTTAGCCTCTGTCCTTTCTTATTTTGCCTTCAGTCTTTCCCTGCATTACTGTCACCTGAGTTATTGTCAGGGACCCATTCGTGTATATCATTGTGCTGTTTAGAAGTTAAACTTTTTGTAAACCAGTAACTGGCAACCTTGATAACCAAACCTGATGAACCTATGGTGACCCATTAAAGGTGTTTGATTTCATATCCAAGATATGTAATACATAAGACATAGGGGGAAGTTGTTTTAATAGCATTGATTTTGCAGACATTTGACACATTTTCTCTATCCATCTTATGAAATAGAGGAACCATCTTCTGAATTATGAAATATTCAAAAGTTAGTAAATATGACATTAATAGAAGCATTCTGATATCAGCTCTGTAACTCCTTCTGCATCCTTCAAACACCATCCCATGGCATAAATGAATGCACTGCTGCTATAACACCTCATCTGCTCATTCCTCTGTCAAGAATGGATGCTAACTACACTGCTGATATGCCATTTTAATCTGTGTCACTTTGAGGTAGTTTGTACTGAGGAGGCATTTTAAAATTGGCATTTCTAACCAGTATTACATTTATGTGTACTGGTTATAAGATGCACGTAGGCTGTTAAACTTGAATTGTACGTGGCATTACAGAAAATGTAGCTCTGCTACATGTGTTTGGCTGGGGACAATGGGTGCCATGTTTGGGAACTGGGGATATAGACTATATTAAAGTGGTTGTCCTACTTTGTGATTAAGGTTTCAAACTCAGATTTTTTATTATAAGTAACTTTTTGAAAGTTTGTGATGTTACTCCACTTCAAGTGATAATACTAGTGTGGAAGAATGAATCTTAGATTTTATGGTTATAGCTCACTGAAAAATAATGGAAGGTAATGCTTTGCCACTTGGTTGTTAAGTTTCTGTGATTTCTTTCCATCTGCGGTATTAACAATGGAAAGTACCATTTGTCATTTGAAAGTGAAACTTCTGTGAACTATGTCCATGCAGATTGTTAGGTAAACCCATAAACATTTGGTACAGACTTGCTTGTAAAGCAAGCTTATTTCACTACAGTAACAGAACTGTGAACTGATTATTCAAAAGTTAACTGCTGATGTGGTCATTCATCATTTGGAACCTTCCTACCCATGCATTTTCTTATTCATAATAACAACTTTGGTCATAAATCACATGGCATTGTTTAGGGTAATGCATTTAGTGGTCTTTCATTTTCGGAAATTCTGCATGTGACAGTTGCATTATTTAGGTGTCCGTACTGAAATGCTGTGTACAGTATACCAATATAAATTTATAGAATTTGCTACATTACTTACCAATATTTCATAGTTAATGCATTTTGGTGAGCAATTGTCTTTCTAGAAACTTCCATGCCTGACCATTTTTTTCTAGCATTTTTATCACTGATGAGTCATATGGTCATGGAATTAATTGTCAGGTCAGCAGTGTTACTTCAGAACTCTTTTGTTTCAGGAATTACATTCTATTATAGAACAGAATGAATATAAGTAGTCTGCTAATGTTGCACCACAGATGGATTGCAGGGATGTAGAAGCAAGTGAAACTCCTGTTGACAGCATTTCAGAAATAATCTATTCTTTGTGCTGGATTATGCAGCACTTCCAGAATGTTTAACGTGCAAATATTGTGCTGCATTTGCTTAACCAATGTTAAGCTATATGGCCTAGGAAATGTATGGAAACCTGTTCAAAATTTGCTTGGTAGACTTGTATTCCATTTTCAGGATATTCTTCGTAAGTACATTCTATTACTCAGATTTTGCAGTAGGTGTTTTGCACAGACATTGCACTGTCATGGGTGTACAGCAAGTATTTCACACTGGGTCTGTATCACTTCGACGAAACGGCAGAAGTTCAATCACCATATGTTCGAACTTCTAACCTCGAAGTGGAAAAGCATCGAAGGCTTAGAACAGTGATTTTTTTTCCCAGGGAAAAAAATCGCTGTTCCAAGAAACACGGCTACAACACAAGCACCCCAAAAAAACAGCAATCTACACACATACACTTAAAATCCTACATCTAACCCTACACTAAACTGTACATACAGTATCTATCCACTTACCTTAACCCAAACCCTAACCCTAAGGTCCGTCACTATCGCACACTCACCTGACCTGTGCCCTAACCCTAACTCACCTATCCCGCCCTAACCCTAAAGTCTGTCACTATTGCACACCCACCTCACCCATGCCCTAACCCTAACATTCGCAAAATCGCACACTTACCTGAACCTGACCCGTAACTTTCCATCACAGTTCTGAAAATCGCGAAGCCAGAGAAACGGCCCACCAAATTCTTTGCCTGGGAAATAATTTGGTGTTTAGCGGCTTCGTGATGATCAGTTTTCGAACTTCACAGTTCGAACATATGGTGTTCGAACTCCTGAAGTTTCGATGAACTGATAGGAACCCCTTCACATTTAGGGATATTTTGGTGACTGTGTTTTGTTTCCAAAATATATTCTGTGAATGAACATTTTATTTATTACACGTAATATATGTAATATTTAGTTACAGAAACTGATTAAAATATAGATGTATGTACTGTTGCTTCAAACATGTTTCGTTTGCTCTGTTTTAAGAATGTATTTTACCATAAAATTCTTAACAAGATTCTGAGATTTATTTACTCTTCCAACAGAGCAGAGCATCACTGTAGTACCATCTTCAAAGCCAATGGAAACCAGAGATAAGATCTTACTAAATTTTACTTAGAAGCTCATGAATGAAAGTTACTGTCCTACCGTAAAGAATATATTGCGGATCAACCGGACTGTGTATTGTTTAGGAAGGCAAAGTGGCCTACACTTCCAGAGACCCTCTTATACTCTATCAAACGCTGAAAAAGCACTTTATAAATTGGCATCAGCCTCTTGAAATGCTCTCCCTAATAATATTCAAAATACAATAAACCTTAAAGCTCTCCCTTCACAACTAAAAACTTACCTCCTGGATGAGTTTAAATGCAAATGTTTCAATGACCCACATTAAGTACTTCACTCTCTTTCTTACTTCTAAGACTATAGTTCTGTGCATCATGTCTGCCTGATAAGACTGCAGACGCCTGCACCACATACACTCACTGTTTAACTAGCAGCTGTATTTTAAAATCGGAGAAAAAACAGGATAGTATTTTTATGTGTACACTTGATTTGCTTGACTGAACTAGCCATTTGTAGATGTTTTCTGCATTGCCAGATTATGTTTCTGCAGTTTATGTTTGGCCTTGTGTAAGCGATGTTTTGAATTTAAGTGATGATTGATGTAAGTGAAAGTTAATCTCATTGCTTCAGATCCTAGGTACATACCTGTCAACCTCTAAACATAAGAAATCTGGGCAAAGCCAAAAAAAATGAGAGGACTGGACAGATTTTAAATATTGCTTTTATTAACTTACAAAGTTGCTAGAATAACAGGCTTTGCTTTACTATGCATTTTCTGAAGGAAATGAAGTCTGAAACTCAAATGTTTGTCACTGTTCAGTGGTTTCAATCCTCAATGCTTTGCCAGAAAACCCCACACTTTATAAGGAACAGTCCAGAAATTTAGACTTTATGCAAAAACCAGGACAGCTGTGAGTTATGCTTGGGTACCTTACAGCACTTGAGCTTCAGATTTCTGTAGTCTTTCATTGGTTCCTTTGTTTTCTTGTTTAATACTTACTGTTCAGAGCTGCACTGAGTGTTAGCTGTAGTTCCATAGTGGGTAGTGCATGCAGATAAATTCTCTTTCCTTTGTACTGTTGGAAGTGTGCCTTCTTCCAACTCCTTTGAATTGGCAAGCCACTTTTGGTCTATCTAAAGAGCTTGCACTGACTTGTGCTATCCTTCTCTTAGCTGTGTAGACCAGTGTTATCCATGTAGCAGCTCTACATTGAACACATTATTTGTATACCAACCATCACCCCCTCTAATATTTTTCCAGCCCCTCTTTACTTCCATTATAAACTAAATGACTTGGCAGCACTGGCCATCATGATGAGACAACATAATAACTGCAAATTCTAATATAAATCTTATAGTAAATCCTAAGCCAATGTAAGAACTGCCACATACTCATTGAAAATGAACTCCTAGTTAACCCCAAGACTGTGTCTGTGACAGGTGTAAATACTTAACTAAAGGGTTGGTATCCCACTCCTATTCAGGTATTTACCTCCATCCACAGCTTAGCAACATAACAAACTATTACCACAAAAGTGTTATGCCATCAAAAAATCTCTATTCAAGCCTTCTAGAACGTCTAGATTTTTCTAAATCTAGACATCAACCTGAACCCTCAAATCTACTTACTGACCATCAACAGATAACGAACATATACAGCAAGCTCTGACACTGCAGAAAACACAGCCATGAAAAGGGGTCAGACAGTTAGAATGCAGATGCTCTTTAGGCAGTAAGAATGAGCTAATATGTCTGGCAGTGCATTGGTGATAGTGGACCCAATAGTTAGATACACAGATACTCCACTCATCAGGCAGAGCAAAGACAGAGTGACAGTTATCTGTCTCTCAGATGCCAGAATCTGCAGTGTCATTAGAGCTCACAAGTGCCCTCACCCCAGGTGCACATATGATCTTGACATTGTACACATGGGAGAAAATGACTTGAGATGTGCCTCCTTGGAACATGGGTCTATATCAAATGAGTGAATTGCACAAATTGCGAAAGCTCATAATATTGAACGTACCGGACCTTGAAGTACTTTTTTGCGGTACAGTGAAGAATGGGATATTTGCCCTTTCCTCACTGTAGTGCGATCTCGGAGTTGTAATATATATTTAGCGTGGGGGGTGTGGGGGGGCACAGCCCCCCACAATAGGAAGTTCGAGGTATGGTACATCCGATATTATGAGCATTTGCAATTTGTGCAATTTGCTCATATGATATAGACCCTTGGAACATATGAAGGTGGACATGATGTTGGGCTGTCAGAATATGCATCTGAAGTAGGTATGAAAGTAGTATTGAGCAGTATCTTATCATTGCCAAGAATGTGTGTGTGGGTTTGTGCGTGCGTGTGTGTGTGTATATGTGTGTAATTGTGTGCGCACACCTGTAGTTTAAATATTAAATGTCTTTTTGCCTTATTGACTCTGGTCAGGGCTGAAAATGGTCCATAGACTAGCCCGCAAAGCAGTTAAAATACAAAGTAAAATAAGTAAGTAAAGAAGTAATAAATATCTCACTGCTTCTTTATGCCAAAAATGCAGTATGTGGTTACGGAAATACAAAATATGGTTATTTATTTAGTAATAGTACCAAATATATACATTTTGCTTGCTATTTTCCTTTTCTGAAATATTTTTTCTATCCATTTTCTAAAATACGTAAAATACGGTGGGAGAAAACTGAGGAGGGCACACTAGACTTCTCTGTCCAGCATAATAACCTCCAGCTTATTCTCTATGGCTGAAAGACTTACTTATGGAACTGGGGACATATAATTTATGCAATGTATCCTGTGTCTACTTTGAGGCCTCTTCCCAATGAGTTATGACTAATATTTTCCCATATGTGGACCCATTTAACATTCATTACAGGGGCTCAGATTATTTCATTCATGATTTTCTGTTGAATGTTTCACCAAAGACTCACTCTGTGGTTATTGCTGCACATGCAGCTGAAACATCGCCATTAATCTTTCAGTATTAATCTGCATGAAGGGATGTGATCCATTTTCATCACAATCCACAATTAAGTATCCAGCTGCACAAGTTTTATTATGTATTTGTCATTCATTAACCAAGAAAATTAACTGGTCATCAGACCATTTTTTTGTCATGACCAAGGCCTCAGGGGTAGAGGTAAATGCAAAATATGTGGACAATTTATAATAATCAAAGTGGAGAAAAAAGTACCCTGAGGAAATCCATGCAGAATTAGGGAGAGCATGTAGCCTCCAGCCAGATAGTGACTGGAAGTGGGAGTTTAATCCCAGGCCATGGAAGTGTAAGGCAAAGTTTACCAATGAGCCATCCGAGCTGCCTCTAATTTATTCACATATGCTATGTATAACACATAAAACTGCTGCATAACTACTGCTGTTTCAGAAATAGCCATGGTGGCTGTGCTCCATGTACGGAGTGTTGCATGCACAAATAATTCTGAGAACACTACTTCGCTGAAGTATATTATGTGTTAGGTTGCCACTGTCACTTCAGAGCACATCTATGCTGATGGATGCTTTCCATGATGAGAATATTCAATATGTAATCCTTATGTTTTAATTTTTTCATAAGTATTTCATATCCATATGAATTTACACAAATTATTGTGTTGATTAGTGAGCTGTTAGGAGGATGTCTTTATTTGTAATTCCAATTTCAAAATATTTCCTGGTCAGCCTCTGTTACTCTGATCTGTTCATATCTGTATAACTTAAAAAAATAAGAATACGTTGTCATATCAGCATTAGTATTTTAAAAGTCGATTTTAGGCTGCTCATTTCTGTTTATGTAATACTGTGTGGTAGAGAGAGTTTGTCGCCTAAGTCTTGGCCACAGTAAAAGATACAGCGATAACACTTCTTCGTTCATTTTCATTCTCCTGCTCATCAAGACAGCAAAGGAGCAGACCCATTCTGGATGGGATACCACTACTTCTCAGGATGCACACATAGTTAGATGTATACTGTACGTGCACCTTTGGGCAGTGCATTGTATTGCCAGTTGACCTACTTGCCTGGAATTTGGGAGGAAGCCAGAGACTCTAATGTAAACTCGTACTCACACAAAGATGACATGCGCACTTTGTAGAGAAGGTACCACAGCCAGGAATTGAGGACCACTTTTTATGAGCATACCTCTAAACCTCTAAGTGCAAGAAATCTGGACAAAGTGAAAATAATTGGGGGAAAAGGCCCAGAATTAAGGGCAAATTTTAAATATTGCTCATATAAACTTAGAAAGTAGTTAAAATAACAAGTTTTGCATTAACATGTTTTTTACTAAAAGATATGAAGTCTGAAACCCAAATGTGTGTCTTATTTAGTGATTTCCATCTACTTCAGTCCTCGATGATTTGGCAGAAAATGAAACATTTTCTGAAGAACAGACCACTAATATGAGGTGAAAATCTGTATAGTTGAGAGGAATGGTTGTGAGGCATTTATGCTAACTGCTACATCTTTATGCTTCTCTGGTGGTCGAATTAATGGCATGATTTGCTACATCAGATGGCAGTGTGCATTGCATTATTTGCTACATCAGATGCAGTGTGCATTCTGACTTTTGCATGCCTTGTACCACACCTGTGAAGAGAGTGCCAGATCGTTTGTAAATTTTTTGATTATATAAAATACTGCTATGCGATTGTGGAATGGTTACTGAAAATTTCTCTCTTAGGTGTTTTATTCATTTACTATCAACATTTTTCATTTGCTATTTGAATTTTGACAGAACTGCATATGCTCACGAAATGAAAGGAAAATTAATTATAATGTTGTCCTCATATTTGCTCTGGCAAAAATTTTACACCGGATGCCTTTCCTGACGTAACTCTCCCCATTTATCTGGGCTTGGGACCAGCATGAAGAAATACACTGTCTTGTGCATCCCCGGATGGCTGGGTTAAAACTCAAAAGTACCACTGCTTAAACTAAAAACCTTTTTCAGATGATGTTAAGATTCTCATATTACAGATCAGAGTACACACAGCTCCACTACTTTTTGAGTTTTTCATGCATGCATCTTCCATATCATCATCTACAAAATGTTTTTTTTTTTTTTTTTTTTAATACAATGCCATTTGTGGCAAAAATGTAATACTATCCACAGTTTAGTTTACTAATATGTAATTATAACTAGTTAATTGTCTCAACATGTTTACTAAGTTTTAAATCATTTTGCTATGTTGGACACTGTCCCTTTTCAAAATGTCAAAAACTCATAACATCTAATTTCAAAACAGCGAGACCATAAGATCAAAAATTCAGAACATCTAAAACTCATAACATCGAATCTCACAACATCAAAAATTACAAAGCAAATATAAATAACATCCCACACACTTTTTATTACATTTCTGCAGGGGGGCAAGCCCCCATGTACCCCCAAGTGAGGGGCTCTGCCCCCCACACCCCCTGTAAATTAAATATACCAACTCCAAGGTCGTACTACAGTGAGAAAATGTTTATTTCCTAACCCCACTGTATTGTGATCACGATAAAGAATGTACACAATGTCTAAATCACTTACCTGTGTGGCCTAAAAACACGTACAGAGTGGCATAATAAACACCATATATAGATTAACAGAATAAACTATAACATTTACATGTTTGATGATACACTACTCAGTGTTATACATTTTCGCTGTTGTGAGATTCAATGTTATGAATTTTAGATGTTCTGAATTTTCAATCTTATGGTCTCGCTGTTTTGAAATTAGATGTTATGAGTTTTCGACGTTTTGAAGGGGAACATGCTGACCCAGTTATTAATCAACTTATGTACTACTTATTGGTTCACAGGTATTCATTGCAGTATCTCTTCCACCACTTGGAGGACACATTTGCATTGTAAATATTTCCTCTGCCTTGTGAAATGCAGATAGGACTTTCCTGTTTCTTTTCACCTCTTCCTACACTATGAGCCTTTGTACTACTCCTACGCTGTGATTCCTTTCTGTTGTGTATGACAGTGGAGTGCATTCATTAAAGTTTTTAACCACTGATAAATATAAAAACTACATCATTTAGAGGCATAAATTGTGCAACCTTGTGGCATTTGAAGTTTATTAACTGAAGTAGAAAACAGAGTTATGGCATTATACCATTGAAATCATTGTAAAAATACTAGAAATATGTTCTTTGGTGTTTCTGTTAAGATCTTCCACTCTATAAAATCAGGAGATATAATGGTGGTACTGATGTAAAGGGTGGGATAGAGGACAAAGTTGATGGTGGAAGATAGATACAAAAAGTTGCCAGGAGTGGTATGCAGGTGCATGAAAAGATCAAAAACGTTTTATTCTGTGTTTGGACTATTGCAAATCAATAAAAATAATTATTTATATATTTACTTTCTTCCAGCTTAGACCGCCAAGCCCCTTCTTCAGTTTTCTGACTCGTTTCTTCCTTCAGTCTGGCATGCCTCTCAGCTGTGATGAGTCAGGAATAGTGCTATGATTTTTTATGTCAGATTTTGCGTTCTTTTTCCTAGGTAGATGATTTTCCTCTTATTTTCCTCATAAAGAAAGACCTGTTCAAAGGAATATGCATTGCTGAATAACTGAATATAAACTTGTGTGAAGATCCCTTATATTTATATAGAGTTTCTCACATTTACCATTGCCTTGTGCCCAGATTTAAAGGGTCTGCAACTGATAATTTCACTTACCAGGTTAAAATGGAAAGTTATATAAAATATGCATGGGTTCTGAATCATAGGTTCATAGGTGTGTACTAGGCTAATAGCCCTGGAGCCTGTATAAGCCTAGCCCAAGAAGATTCCCTGGTATCATGCTGCCCAAAGTTAGTTCCCCGTGCCCCTGTCAAGCAATCACCATTATCGTCATGGAAACGGGAACAAAGTCAGTATCGTTTCCGTGGGTAGTAATGGAAAGGATGGAGCTGTGCTTGGCCCTCCTGCATGAGCAGTTTCTCTGCACTTACCAGTTGGTTACTTCCATCATTCTTCTGTCTTTGGATGCAGGTAACATAGCTGTTGTGCTGCCTTCTGGATGCATTGCTGCCCTGCCTGCAGGGTATACTCCTATTAGTAGCAGACCACAATAGGGCGGTGTCAAATGCATGGACTTTAAATACCACATTAGGTGTCCAGTCAAGCCACACTGTGTCCTGTTACAATATAGCACAAACATTGCAGGGGCATGTTGTATTATGCTGAAATGGTACTGTAGATCTGTGCTGTCCACCCTACACAATGTCATTGTCATTGTCATCAGCATAGGAGGTGTTCAGTGATCCCATTGTGAGAAAAATCAGGTATTAATTACATTATGAACAAGATGCAGTCACTTCACTCATATTTCTCAAATTCCTTGCTCAGAAATTGTGGACAAAGCCAAAATAATGTGTGAGTGTGGGTGGGGGCGGGGGGGGGGGGTGGGGTGGGGGCAAATCAAGGACATTTTTTAAAATAATATTATTATTCACTTAATATACCAACTGGTTTTGCCTCAACATGCATTTTTAGAAGAATTAGAAGCAGCAATAAAGCATGAAACTGTAATGTCCAGCATTGTCAACTGACAGTAATTCTCAGTGATTTGCCATAAAATCAAAAAGTTTACAAAATCAGCTCAGGGGATGGTCTGAAACATTAGCAGTTGTTCAGAGCTATTCAAGTTCTACAACTGATACTTAACGTATGCTTAATGGTATTATTATGAAATGCATTTGAGTTACATTACAGCAGAGGATTAAGGTTATAAACGGTTGAAGTGCTACTTCCTTTAGTCTAGGATTTGAGTCCTTCAGCTTTCATTCATCTGTGTGTGATTCTGAGCAAATAACTTAACCAAACAATGCTCTGAGACAACTGGAAAAATGGGCTAGGTTTTTCAGTGATCTCCTGGACCACATTTTTAGTAACCAGTGAAATTCAATCTCAAAAAATGGGTAAACCCTGACAGTATACACCTTGGGGGGGGGGGGTATTATATAGTGGCCAGAAGTGATAAGAAAATGATTGCACTGTACTCACCCACTGTCCTAGCCACTGAATGACCAATCTAAATTTTTGATTTTTTTGCCATTTTGTAATTCCGGTTTATCTTTAAATTTCACAGACCCAGCAAACATCAGACAAAATGTTATTCCTTTTCCTTGCCACTATATAATTCCATTTGATCTGTATACCTGTATCAGAGCCTGAATAAAAATTAGACATCAGGCTATTTATATCCTGTCAACATTTTTTCCTGGGTGCAGCAGATTGCAATCTTGCCTCCTTCTCCATATTTTTTACACATAATGCATTATGGATATTGGTGACAGCTATTAAAGCACTCATCCAAACCCTTATCAATAGCTGTTTCTTTATTTAATTTGTTTTATTTAGGTATCAGTGTAGAACAGTAATAAAATCTGATTCATTTAAATAAGAGTACTTTGAAAAAATGGCAGATACCTTTGTATATTTTAATTTCATAGAAGCAATTTTTACCTAAGAAAAGATGCAAAGACTTTCACTATACAGGAGTATCTGTATATATATAGAAACAAAACACAAGGCTTACAGCAGATAAAGACTAGTTTATACATTTGTACCTGAATGTTAATAAACTGTGATCTGGACCCAGAAGAGTTTTAAGTTGGGCAGATCCTGATGATAAAGTGGTTTGTTATTATTGTTATTTTAACTGTATACTTAAAAGCAGCTAAGTTGGTTAGCATGCTTAGTCTGTCATGTACATTCAGTAATCCTAGCAGTCATGGAGGCACTGGTTAGTGCATTTAATGTGTGATATTCATGGAAACCCCAAACACAAACACACACACACACACACACACACACACACACACACACACACACACACACACACACACACACACACACATTTGTTTGCTAGCTCCCCCAGATTTTTCCTACATCCCAAAGATATACTGTAGGGTAACTGGTGAACCACCGGGCTTCTTATGTCTTTGATTAGCTTCCCTCTGTTATGACTCCTGAGTGATAAGGCAGAATCCAGCTCTTCTAATGATCATAAACAAATAAAGAGGGTAAATGGAGAATGAAAGCATTCCTAACACCAGTCAGTTGATCAACTTGCATATAAGACTAAAGTGCAGTTATTTATTTATTTTTTGTGTTTTACCATAATGACTTCTTTCTACATGCCTTCTGGTATTGAATAGAGTAAAACAGATTGCTTTTAACATGCTTCCTACCAGAGAGGTGAACCGTTTACAAATATTGATATCATATTGTCATCGTCATCCCTAATTTCTTCACTAAAGCTGTTTTCAAGTTGTTCTGGCAGGACATTAAAGAACAATTTCACTTTCATGGGTTCTAAATATTATTTCTTTTCATGTCAGTAGACAGCTTATGTGAGTAGGTGTTGGAAATTTTTTTCTTTTATTCTTTTTTTTTTTTTTTTTTGCAGTTATTCTTAATTTGTTTTCACACTTCAGACTAAGCTGTACAACTATGAAGGCTGTCTTCATTTGTTTTTGTTGAAGTATCTTTCTGCCTGAGATGTGTAGTAAAGTATAAGAATATAATGTTAATTTATCCCTAGTGCGTTTACCTTTTTAGTTAGCTGCAGGAAAAATTTCCAAAAATTTTACAGTCCAGTCTACCTTCATCATGAACTGCATCAAAACTATATTTGATTTAAAGAACTTTTGCAGGTTGATTACTATTCAGTCGTACCAATACGTGTATAAATAGATAGATGTAGCCAACATTCTCAGTGGTGTATTGGTCTCTTTGTAATACTGAATATCATAAAATAGAATTCTATTAGAGTAATGCCAAAAAACTGACCTGAGGAGTCAGAATCCTGTGAAGAAGGTAATAATAACCTTTGCCGCAACAGGAAATACAACAAAAAGGAAATTCTTTATGTGTACAGAAACAAATATAATTTATAACCTAAGGGGCATAGTTGAGGTAGGAACACTTTTTTATAAATGGGGCTAGTCAGGATTCCCAACAAGAATAGAGCTACCAGGATCAGAGTTAGTGTTGGCTTTGCTATGGTCCTGGCTACTAAAGTAATGTTGCCAGAGAGTATACAGACATCATTTGCACCCCCAAAATGTATGGCATGATAAAAACACTGTCCTGTAGATTAGGAAAAGCAGAAAAACAATATGGAGATTAGGAAATGTAGTGAAAAAAAAGCTTATATTGAAAGCCACCATTAGCAGTATAGGACCCCTACTAAGTTTTGTTTTATTTTGGGAACCTCTTGTTATTGATAGTTGTTGCTGAATCAAAATCATACATTCCCCTCAGTGTTTACATCTTGTGTATCTCCTCAGTGACTTTGCTTCATTGTCATAGCAGCACACGCATTTCACCTCTGACTAATCAACTCACCCACAGATAATGATTTTCTTCATAGTGCGTGCACATAACAGCAATAGTTTAACTGGGTGGCACAGAAATTTTTCTGCACTCACGTGTTATTGCAACTAGATTTCTAACCTGGTGTACTTCCTGATGTCACAAACCGACTTTATAGTAAAGTAAAAAGGGTGTGTGAAGTCAAAATCAGTTTTGTATCACCTTGGTTCTGAAAGAGGAACTGGAATAATGGCCAAATTCCTCTTCCTTGGTAGCATCCTTTAGCACCGTAACTTCATGCAAAATGAAATGAACAGGGCAGAAGAAGTAATGCAGCGCTTACTACATTCACAAGCACACGTTCTTCCACAGTGCAATGTAATTATCATTGTGTTTAGTCTTACTGAATACTCATTTCAGAAAAGCAATTACCAACAAAATACAAACCATTCAAATGCATACAAACAAGACGTGCATTGCAGTCTGTGTTGAGGCAAAGCGTGTTACAGAGAATCGCAGAGCTGTAAATGACAATATAGATTTTAACAACACATGAGTGCACATCAAAAAAATAACCGATTCCATGCCTTAGTTCAGCCCTCCATGAAGTCAGACCAAAAGAAAATGGTTGGAAATGCAGATGTGAAGAAGCACATTAATTGCAAACCCGAATAGCTGCTGTTACTGGCAAGCTGCTACTGTATGCCTTAATGAACTTTTCCATTCACTCACTCCACTAAACGACAGTACTCAGGAAGAGGAATTATCCCTGGTCCTGCTTCAGAAGCAATGTGATAAAAAAGTAATTTGGAGTTTACACACTGCATTTCACTGTAACATTAAGTAGTAACTTTGATAACATATTTCAGCAGGAGAAGGGCTTCTAAATGAGGGGTCTATATCACCACATCTAATGAGGATAAATCTGAACACCCTTTGTTTGAATCTAAAAGTCAGAAAACCCTAAACAGCAAACTCACGGAACAGAGATTTTTTTCCCAGGGGAAAAAAAATCATTGCTCCGTGAAACAAAATCACAACTTTAAAACAAACTAAAGTGGGGGGCTGTGCCCCCTACTTAAGTTTACCAACTCTGAGATCGCACTACAGTGGAGGAAATAGCAAAGCCCCAAAGACAGCCCACTGATTTTTTTTTTTTCCCTGGGAAAAAAATCGATGTTCTGTAACTTCTTGGTTTAGGGCTTTCAGACTTTTCGGTTCGAACAAACGGTGTTTGATTTTATCATCATTCGATATGGTGATATAGACACTGCAAAAGATAGCTGTCACAACATCTTGCTTAATACAATGTAAAGAATGAATGTAAAATATCAAAGGATTCACAAAATTAGCATACAGTTAATACGCCACTTCCACTGCAGAATCCATTGTACTCATTAGGTAAGATATAGTCTGACGTGATAGCATATGTAGTGAAAACTTAACTAAACCTGTTTAAGTGCACTCTAAATCCACTGGAAAATGAATACTGATGGAACCATAACCAGCCCTATTTCAGTTCAAGTAACACTGAACTAATTCAGAGACAGCTTTATGAGAACTTTCAAAGGTTTCCTGAAGCCAAGTTTATTTATAATCATGTAGAGATAGTTGAGAAATTTTTTATAAGATGCCAGGGCATAATTTCAATCTTGGTCATGTATTTTCCAAGTGATTTATCATGTTTGTTTTCTAAAATGCTGTCTTGAATGAGAGACTGTGAACAAAAAAGTACACGTACGTGTGAACGCTGATGAATATAAGCCTTTATGTATTTAATATGGCAGAAATGTTTAACAAAACTTTAATTTCCATCACAGGGAAATACACCATGGTTGCCGTACTTTTAGAAAGAACACTGATAAGTTCTCAGATGTAATAAGCTTAAGGATGAAATGGCAAAGAGACATGGCTGCTTTCACTGTACACATACTTTTAGATGAATGTAAAAATTTGTTAATTAGGAAAGTATGGCTGGTCATAACCCATGTTCACTGGACATCCTGGGGAGAAGCTGAATGGCAACAGAATTAATAAACATGGCATAAAGCAAATTATGTTAATCAGAAACTATTTTTACTCAGTTACCTATGTTTTTTCACGAGACAAGTTGCAAAGGTATTACTTCAAAACATTAAGCAATAACATCAATATATATATATATATATATATATATATATATATATATATATACACACACACACACACACACACACACATATATGTATATACACACACTGTCTCAGTCACTGATGCATTTTCAAGGTGTACACCATGAATCTCTGTCCAAAACATAGTTATTATTTTGTAGAATTGTTAGAGAGCCAAAGGCCAGCTGAAGCAAAGATTTGTAAAGATGCAGGAAGCACAAAAGAAGTTTGAGGATTAAATAACGTCTAGCCACTAGCTCAGATATGATCAGTCTTAAACTATTTTGCTTTGCCGAGTATAGGAAATGTTTACTTAATCTTGTGAACAACTGTTTCAGTGTGGAATTCAAATTACAGGTACTGATCAAAACTTGAAAGGAGAATACTTCCTCTCGGAAGGCATTCTCTTTAGTCATTATTTCCCACTGTAAATATTTTATCTAATTCATTTGCAGGAGAAAGTTTACTTTAGTTTTGTTGTGTTCATTCCAAGACCATTATCCTAAAAAGGATTGGATGTTACTTAGTTTTACCTGAAGATTTTTGAAACATCAGATGTTATTGAAGTAGAGCTAAATATTGTGGTATCCTTGGCATCATCGGATTATAATGGAGAGGCATATAATTTACAAAAATAGAACTAGTGGCCAAGGACTAATTCTTGAAGAACTCCAACTAGGACAGTGAGGACAGAACCTGTGGCTATGGCTCACTTCACTATTTGTGAACTGTTTTGTAGGTAAGTAGTGAATTATATTTATGAGGAGTTACCTAATCCAGCTGCAGCCAGGAGATGTAAAAGAACAGTATGATTAATTATGTTAAATGTTTTTGACAGAATGAGAAATAAACAGGGGAAATAACCTTGGTCCAACTGTACGCTAATTCCAAAAAAGCCAAGGGTCATGAGATTACACACAAGAAGTAGTTTATTGAGCACAGACAGCTACAAGTTCCACACAAATCGCATGCAATTTGTGTGGAACTTGTAGCTGTCTACAGAATGAGAAGTGTTACTCTGACTGACCTCTATGCAATTATTTTCATTGAAAAATAGAGTAAAAGTTAAGAAAACTGACTATTCACTTTATCTTGGATAACATTACTTTGTGTTGATGAGAAGCTACAAATATCAGGTATATAATGAATTTGAAACGTGTATGCTCTTCAAATATATTAGATAAACATGCTCAAGTATTTATTGGTAAAAAATATATAAATTCAATATGAACATCCTTCATAGAGGGGAACAGCAGTGCCACTTTCTGTTGGTTTAGAAAATAGCATTCACACATAGACCAATTTAAGTAAGTAGACAAGTAAGTTAGATAAAGAGGGTGTTAAAAAGAAGCTTCATGATCATAATACATATCCTGGAGGATAGTTGAAATCTGGATGCATAGCTCTCAATCACTTACCACAAAAGATCTGGACAAAGCCAAAAATAATGGGGAGACAAAGCCCAAAAAATAGGAACAAATTTTAAATATTGCTCTTATAAACTTAGAATGTTGCTAACATAAAAGCTTAAAAGGTCTTGTGTTGCCATACATTTTCTGAAGGATATGAAGTCAGAAACTCAAATGCCTGTCATTGTTTAGTGAAATCAGTCTTTACAGATTTGTCACAAAAGTCCAGAAAAATCACAAATTTTGTGAGGAACAGACCAAAAATATGAGATAAAAATATGGACATTGTGCGAAAATCTGGACAGGTGATAGGTATGACTGGATGGTTCATCACTTGGGATAAGTTGCTTTTCCAGTTTACATGAAGAGGTTCAAAGACACAGCATTGGCAGAATGGTTACGAAATTCATTGGGCATCTCTTAAAGTGAAACTTCAGGTACTAGATTAAGGGCACATTACCTACCATTTTAACTAATTCATCGATGTCACACCTGACGCTCGTCCGGTCAGGATAAAACAGACAACAAACAGCTGTGGGTTCGGTTCAAGCAGCTTTACTATATACAAACGCATCAGGATTGAGGCTTGGTAACATAAACGTAAATAAACTTATAAACAGACTGACTACTGCGCTCATACATGTTAACACTCTGGCTGTTCTCTCAAAATGGCACTGCTGCCTGCACGTGCTCTCTATTTATACGTACATGCCCTCACTTTGAAATGCTTCTTAGTTACAATACACGCTGTGTTCTACATCCTCCCTCTTTGAGAAATAAGTCATGCACATTAATAATGACAACAATCATTGACATACAATTGTACAGAAGTAATCCTTTGACATGCAATTATACAAAATTAATTACAAATGAAACCGTCATGTCCAGGTTGCTGTGTATTTTACACTAGGTCTGGAAATATGACTTGATCATGTGACATAAAAATTAGGACTGGGTTTAGCAACAGGGACTGTCTTTAATGAATATTCAACTTCAGGGATATCTGGGACGTCATCAGGAATGGGAATAGGTACTGAGACATGTCCTTCAACAGGAACATTGTCTGGATTGCTCTGAGATTTAGAGTCTATATCACAGGTACAATGCTGTGATATCGATTCAGACACTGGAAGAAGATGCCTGTGATTTCTGTATTCTGTACCCTCAGATTCCACTAAGTAAGATCTCAGCTCGGCACATATACCTCTTACTTGACTAATTCGATCAAACCCTTTCACTTTTTTCATCCTATCTCTCCTTCTTTTGATGGATGAGGAAATCTGCTTGTTTTATCATAGTTGGACTTCTGAAATGAATGCTTTTTGAGTAGTTGGGCTTTGATTGCTCTGGTGTTTTTAGAATTAGGCACTAACAAACTGGAACTAATAGGCAAGGTTGTTCTGGTTTGCCTAGACAGAAGTCTGTGAGCAGGTGAGCCAAGTAAATTGTCACGGGATATATTTCTGGGCTTAAGTAAATTCAAGAAATCATCGGTATTGTCATGCTTTGATCTCTCTAGTAATAGTTTTGCACTTTGTGCTGGACGTTCAGCTAGACCATTTGACTGTGGGCACTCAGGACTACTGGTAACAACATGGATAAAGTCCCACTCTTTTTGCACATTTCTGAAATAGCTGACTGGTAAACTGGGCACCATTGTCAGAATTAAATTTGTGTGGACTACCATGGACTGAGAAATGATGTTTCAACTTAGTAATGACAGTACTGGATGTTAGGTTAGGTAGAAGATCAATCTCAAACTAGTTCGAATAAGAGTCTACCAACACTAAGTAATGCTGACTGTTCCACTTGAATATGTCAGTGGCTACTGTTGACCAAGGTAGTTCAGGAATCTGGCTTAGCTGAAGTGGCTGTTTTTGCAAATGCAGTTTAGCACTATTGCATACTGAACAAGATAAAAGTACTTTATCAATATCTTTTGACAAAGAAGACCAAAATACTAGTCCACTCACCCTTCTTTTGGTAGTTTTGGAACCTGGGTGGCCACAATGCAAAATCTGGATGTACTCATGTTGTAAGGAAGTAGGAATGATAACTTTAGGACCTTTGAAAATGATACCATCTTCCATCAGCATCTCATCTCTGTAAGGAAAATAAGGTTACACAAGATTGCTTTGACGGCCGCCCAACATTGATGAAGTGGTTGAGCTTTTGCAAAATTGGATCAGTCTTTGTGTGTTCTCATAGCTCATCAAGTCTTGTGGTAGAAAAATTATGCACTTCCATGACATTGACGTCAACATTCTCTGCATCAAGCCTTCCTGTGGGATTTCTGGGTGATATAGATAAATTATCAGCCAGATAAAGAAGCTTGTCTTTTGTATAGACCATTTTGAAGTTATACTTTTGTAATCTGAGCATCATTCTTTGTAGTCTTGCTGGAGCTGTATACATAGGCTTCTTTGAAACAGTGGCTAGAGGTTGATCAGTCTCAGTCTGGATAATTCTACCATAAATATAATCATAGAACTTCGAACATGGGAACAAAATTGCCAAAAATATCTTCCCGTTTTGAGCATACTGCATCTCAGTTTGGGTTACAGTTCTAGACACATAGGCTATTGGTCTGCCCTCTTGAAGAATAACTGCACCAAGACCGAACTTTGAAGCATCACAGGAAACAATTACTGGTTTGTGGACATCCTAGTATCTTAACATAGGTGGACTGGCAACTTTCTCTTTCAGGTCATCAAATGCTCTCTGGTGGTGTTCATAACCAGCTAACATTTTTGCATGTCGGCTCTCTTAAGGGTGCTGATAATTCATTGATGTGTGGTATAAAGTTGCCCAGATAATTAACCATACCAAGAAAACGCTGTAAGGATTGGACATTGTCTTTAGCTGGCGTCTCCCGAATAGCTGTTTGTTTGGAAGGATCTGGTTTTAAACCTGAATTAGTAAATAAATGACCTACATAAGTAACTTCTCATAACCTGAATTTACATCTCAGAGGATTGAGCTTTAGATTCACTTCATGTGCTCTTTCCAGGACTTTCTTGAGGTTTCTTTCATGCTCTGTTTCACCATTGCCTCCAGCTAGTAAATCATCTATGATTATAGCACACGGATAGCCTGAAAAAATTTGCTCCATTGCACGCTGAAAGACTTCAGTGGGTGAATTTATTTTGAAAGGCATTCTGAGAAGTCTTTATCTACCAAATGGTGTGCTGAATGTAGTCAGCAGTGAAGATGTGCAATCAAGCATTACTTGCCAAAATGAATTCTTTGCATCTACGACAGAGAAAACAGTGGCATTTGGTACGAGGGTAGCAACTTTGTCAACTGTATGCATAGGATGGTGGGGTCTCTTTAATGCTTTAAGTCTCTTGGGTTAATATAGTCTGATTTCATCTGAGCTTTTCTTATGAGCGACTACCATGGAAGACACCCATTCAGTTGGTTCTGTAACTGGACAAATCACACCTTCATGCACCATTTTATCTAACTGGACTTTGACTCTGTCCTGCATAGCTATCAGAACTCTTCTCACTGGTCTGACCTCTGGACTGACCTCTGGGTTAAATTTCATGGAGTACACAGCTGGAAGTTTACCTTGCTTGTCTTTGAAAACATCAGCATACTCTGAGAAAATAGCATCGGTGAAACTGGAACTCGGACATGTACTTACACGATGGACTTCTTTGGCAAAAGAAAGCAGTTTCATTCTTAAACTGTGTCTGAAACCTAATAATGACTGCACAGGTCTTTTGACTACATAAAATTGCAAGCTGTAACTGTTCCCAGCTGAATAGCATGAAATGACTACTGAGTTTTTGGTTTGAATCTCTTCATCTCCATAAGCAACAAGCTTTGCACAATTAGCCAAATTAAGTTGTTCACCAGCCCTTACTCTAGCAAATGTTTCTGCTGACTTAACATTGCACTTTGAACCAATGTCCACTTTGAGCTCTGTGGGTTTACCATTAATCAGGACAGTACAAAACACTTTGTTTTTTTGCCAACAAATCTACTGCATTAACCTTTTCACCAATCACTGATACACCAGCTACATAGAAAGTACAGTTGCAGCTTTCTATATGATCAACTTGCTTTTTTGAGTGACCTTTCTTAATAAATGAATGAGGCTTGCTTGATTTACAAAGCTTTTGAAAGTGGTTCCATTTTTTTATAATTGTGGTGCTACTGACCAAATGCTAAGCACTTTTCTCTTTTGGACTTGTGATTGACACCACAATTACGACAGTTAACAATTAGACCAAACTTGGGTTTTGTTGCACTGAGCACATCTGTTTTACTGAGTTAGTCTTAGAACTTGCTGGAAAGGTATGGGCTCTCCCTGGAAATCCCGCAGGGGTTGCAGCTGCCATGTGCTTAGGCCTGTTTCTGTTAGCCACATACTGCATGCTGTCTATGTTCACTCTAGAGGCTGCTGAAACCATGATCTTATCACTTGCAAGCATGTTTGTGTGCCTTTCTGTAAGCTTGTGTATCTGACAAATCTCTATGGCTTTGCTCAATGTTAAATCCCTGTCTCAAAGCAAAATCTTTCTCACCACAGCATTATTAACACCACACACAAGCCTGTCCTTTATCAACTCATCTTTCAGATCACCAAATATATGCATTTTAACTTTATTTCTCAAGTCAGTAATGTAAGTTGCAAAAGTTTATCCTGGCTTTTGGTCTCTTGTATAAAATAAGTGCCTCTCAAATGGAACATTTCTCTGGGGGTTACACATTTCTCTAAATTTATGTTTCAAGCACTCAGGGTCCTCCCTTGATTCAGCTTGTACACCAATATGATGGTTTTCCCCTTCTGCATATACTGCTGGTGCATACACAAATGAATGCTCTCTTTCAATAGCTTCTGACTCCACTAGATTAAGCAGGATATCTTTATCAGAAAAAGCTACTTGTATGAAAATATATTCCTGCTCAAATACTCTCCAATTCTCTGCACTGTTTTGATCAAACACAAGTGGACTGGGTCTGAAAAATGCCTCTGCCATTCCAACACACAGTAATAAAGACCCAAGGAATTGTGTACGAACATTATGCCAGAAACTTGTAACTATGCTCAACAGCACAATAGACTCTGAAATAACTGCACTTTGTAAAATAAGTTTAAGTAGCACAAGAACACTTTGAAATCACTGTACTTTATGAAACCACTCTTAACAGCGTAAGAAACACTTCAAAATGACTGCACTTTGCGAATGAACTGTACACAGCACAAGAAACTTCTTGAAATGACTGAATTTTGCAAAATAACTCTGCACAGTGTAAGAAACTCTTTGAAATGACTGCACTTTGCAAATGAACTGTACGCAGCACAAGAAACTTTTCAAAATAATTGTACTTTATGAAATTGCTGTACTTTGTATGCACACAGTAAACTCTTCAAAATAATTTTACTGTAATAATGCACACTCCAAATACTTTGCAAACTCTGAGATACTTTCAACAACTCCAGTTATACTTTGAATAGCTTTAGTCAATGCAAAATAGTAGCTCATATAAAAAACATGGTCGTTTTACTAAAAAAAAAATGCAGTCGCTTTGCTTTTCCATGCTCACTTTGCCCTTTTATTGTACTCATTATGTTTGTTTGACTTTTAATCATGCTTGCTATACTTTTCTTGTGCTCATTTTATATTTAACATGCTCGTCATGCAAATCAGAAGTAGTTCTGAATGCTCTCATAAGTATTTCAAATAACGTTATCAAATATTGTGGTTTCGAACATTTAATTTAATCAGTAATGCATTTTGTGCTTTTTGTTTGATTAATAATGCATCTTGTGCTTTACGAATGCTTGATATCATTATCTTTATGGAATAAATCATTTATGGAAGCTTTTTATTACCTGAAATTCATTTCTGACCTTTCTTAATCATTTGAGCAGATTGGGGCGAAATGTCTAACACCTTGCTGTTCAGATGCACCACTCCTGGTACCATGTCATTCAGGCATACTACTTCTAACACCATGTCATTCAAACATCCCTTTTCTGACACCATGTCATTTGTCCGGTCAGGATAAAACAGACTAACAATTGTGGGTTCAGTTCAAGCAGCTTTATTATATACAAACACATCAGGATTGAGGTTTGGTAACTTAAACTTAAATAAACTTTAAAACAGACTGACTACTGCACTCATACATGGTAACAGTCTGGCTGTTCTCTCAAAATGGCACTGCTGCCTGCATGTGCTCTGTATTTATACGCACGTGCCCTGACTTTGAAATGCTTCTTAAAGTTACAACACAAGCACTGTTCTACAATGCCAGATTTGTTTTGGATCCTAGGAATAAGTTTCCTAAAAAAAGTATGAATTCTTTTCAAACTTAGCCTTTAAATTGTTTGGTTGATTTTTAAACCTAGTGAGGTGATCTATCAAAGTGACATTGCTCCATATTCAATGTCTCTTACACATTAGATCCCTGATGTCTTTTACAGTCAAACATAGAGATGAAAATGTAGTCAGTTTGTGCCTAACAGTAGACAGTAAGTTTAGAACACTGAGAACAACATTTCTGAAGCATTTAATTACCTTTTCAAGATCTTGAATGTAAAGCTGAGACCTGCTTACCTTTTTTAGTATAATGTATAATAGTAGGTAGACACATCAAATTATTTAGTGTTTGTCAAGTAAGAGTAACGGTTTGAATTATTTTTGTCTAAGGCTAGGAGACATAAATGGGAATGTGTTCCTTTTTTGATGTACTATCTATAATCCTACCACACATTCAGTTTAATTTTGGGGGGGGATCTGGCCGTTCATTCCCAGCATGAATTTTTGTTATATCTATGCTCTACATCAGTTACTTTCATCTTTATCCATTTGGTCCCTAGTGATACATCTGTGGGGTGGGCATGCTGTATCATCCTTCCCATGTCTGCAGCAGCCCAGCCCTCCCTCCCCTTGGCACACATCTCCTAGCCTGATGTTTCCAATGTCCACCGGGTATCATCACATAAGATGCCCATGGAACCAGGCACCCAACGGGGATGGTAATGCCCATCCCTTCTTGCCACTCTGTCAGATACCAGAGCCACTATGTGAACCCAAGCTGCCTAGGCTGTTTTCAGGACTTTATTCCTCTGCAACAACTTAGAGGCCTCATTCAGCTCAAATTTGTCTGAATAATGATAGTGTTACTGAAAGTCTTTTTTTTAAGGTGTCACTCATCTTGTGTATTCATAGGATCATAAGAAGTTCCTAGGTTATTGGCCCTGAGGCCCTTATAAGTCTAGCCAAGAGTTAGACCATGTATAGACAAATCAGCACCCAGTGCTCCTGTCCAGCAGAGACATGGGTGGAATTCCAGGGATGTATTTTCTATTTCCAATCCAGTTATCCAGGTTGCGCTTAAAAAAGTGGTAAAGAGGTACTCTGCTTGACATGGAGAGGGAGTGTATTCCACAGATGGGGGAGTCTCTGGGACACAAATCTGTCCTGCCTGTTGATGTCACAGACCAGGTTGAGGCTACATGTGCGGGTTACTTGAGTGGAGCTTGACTTGCGGATATGCAATAGTCCCATCAAGGCGGGGTCTAAGATCACCTTGTATGTTAGACAGAGGTCACCTCTAAGGAGCCTGTATGAAACAGAATAGAGGGATAGGGCTTTTAACCTATCTCTGCATGGTAGATTTTTGAGGCCCTGGATTCTCCTGGTAAGGAACCTCTGTGGTCCCTCCAGCTGCTGCATGTGCTTTGCGAGGTACATGCCGAATGGGGCATTATACTCAATAATGTGCCTTATAAGGGAAAAATACAGGGATATTATGACCTCCTTGTCCCTGGATGAGATACTCGTACTTATGAGGTGGGCCATGTAGAAAGCTTTCCGTAGAATGGAAGCAACATGGTGGTCAAAAGTCAGGCCATGTAGAAAGCTTTCTGTAGAATGGAAGCAACATGGTGGTCAAAAGTCAGGTTGCTATCAATCTGGGTGCTCACGACTGACTGCATGCTTTCATGTTATTAATGTGATAATTTGTGGGGGCGTCCCTGTCCCAAAGGGGATGATGATGCATTTTTTTGTATTCAGCTTGAGGCCATGTTTCTGCACCAATCATTTATTTGGGTGAGACCCTCATGGAGGATGTCCACTTCACTAGGGGAATTGATGACTGTGCCCAGCTTACAGTCATCTGCAAACTTGGTCAGTCATAGCCCACTGGTTTTGGCCTGCACCTCAGAAAAGTATATCTCAAATAACAGAGGCCCCAAGACCGAACCATGGGGTACATCACTTGATATGGGTCTACTGCTTGAGGTGGCTTCCCCGACTTTGACTAGGTGGGTTTTATCAGTAAGCCAGTTAGCTACCCATCTGGTAACATATGGATTGATGCCTAGCTGAGAGAGTTTATCTGTTATGCCCAAATGATGAACAGTGTCGAAGGCTTTGGGCAGGTCAAGGTAGGCAGTGTGCACTTCATTCCCCTTGTCCATGGCTTTGGTGACTGTCTCAAAAAAGTTGACCAAATTTAACACATATGACCTCCCCTTGACAAAGCCAAACTGTGTGGGATCAAGTGTTTGGAGGTTACCAATGTCCTTGTTAATGAGGTCCATGATAATCCATTCCATGACCTTGCAGATTAGGTTAGTTAGGCTGATGGGTCTATAAATTCCCGGATTGGTGGACACTCCACCTCTGTGTAAATGGATGACAGTGGCTGTCCTACACTCAGCTGGGAGAAAGCCAGTACTCAGGCTTTGGTTGAATAGGGCACCAAATGATGCTGCAAGTTCCTGCCTGAGTTCATGTAGGGGGCAGCCTGGGATGTTATCGGGTCCCATGGAGGTTGTATTTTTTGCCTTTGAGAGAGCAGTGATGATCTGATCCCTAGATATAAGGGGAAGGCACTGGGAATGTCCTGATTTACTGATGGGAGGGACAGAGGAGTGAAAATTTCTCTGAATCTGTCAGCCAGCAAATTTGCTCTTTCTACGGCATTTGTATATGTGATGTCCTTGACCACCAGTTCTGAACAGATCTGGGTGCTACCGTTGAAATTACAGATGTATGTGAAGAAGGCCTTATGATTGTCTCTAGTAAATGTGACCAGTTTGGACACGAAGTTTGCTTTGGGGTATTTCACTAGTGCTCTTTTTTGCATATCTAGGCTAAGGAGAAATTGCTTCCAACTGGGTACCTGCTCCTTCTTGGTCCTGGACAGCAATTTTCTTTCTTTTTGTTATAGAGTTTATTTATTGTAGATGTCCACCAGACAGGTTTACTCTTCCTCGCGGAGGATGATTTTGTCCTGTCAGGTATTCCTGATTCCATGCATCTATATAAATGTTTGTATAGTAATTTGGTATAGTTTTGGATACTGGTGCCAGTTCCTAGAGAGGAGGAGGGGGCTGTGAAGCTGTTTATACCATCCCTCAGGAGGCTGTAATCAGCTTTGGAGAAGTTTTTTTGTTTGATCTTAACTAGAGGGGGGGGCATGGGAGATGGTGACTTTGAACGTGACTGCTTTATGATCGGATCTTACAAGGGAGGATGATACTGCAGGGATGCTGCAGTGGTTGCTCATGTTGGTTAATACCAAATCCAAGATCTTATTGCATCTTGTGGGGGTATCAACTAGCTGAGCCAAAGTATTTGCATTGACAAAATCGAGGAATCTCTTGGCATTTGTTTTCTGGCATGAGTAGTTCTTCCAGTCTATGTTTGGGTAGTTAAAGTCACCCTGATCAGGGTAAAGGGTTGGATCTTGATAGATTTGAAGAGGTCTAGATAGGTAGTTTGGGCATCTTGAGTCAGATTTGGGGGCCGGTAGCTAGCTATGATTTGTATAGGGGTCTTGTCAATGGTTAACTGCACCTGGAGTGTCTCCTGTGCTTCATACTGTTTAACCAGCTTACAGTTGTGCATGTCTTTAATATATATTGAAACGCCACCTCTTTTGGCTGTACTATCCACAGTTTGGGGTCTGAATTTATGATAGGATGAGTAACCAGGTATGGCTAGGGTGCTTTCCGCAGCTTCGAACCAGGTTTCTGTGACTGCACAGATGTCATCATTTTTCAGGGTTAAGAATGCTTGCAATGACTGCAGTTTCATGTTTAAACTCCTAGCATTTAGAAGCATGACCTTTAATTTGGGTTTTGTTGAAAAATTTATGTTGGCAGTTTTAACCTCATCACATTTTCTAAAAAAGGCACTATGGGGAAAGCAAGTGCCTTTGCCAGAAGCCTGAAGGCCAAGTGAGACAGATGCAGGCCATCTCTGGCAAAGCATCGTGGTCTGTTGATCATATCTTCCCAGGCTGTCAGGTACTGGATCCCCCTGGAATGACACCAGAAACTAAGCCAATTGTTAAAGTCAATCATTTTCTGTTTGTATTGGGGCATCATTCTGGGTGATGGTAGAATGCTGCTTAAGGCTAGGGACATACCTGCCTGGGACACATATTCAATGAGTTCAATCATGTCTCTCTTCATATAGTCCAGGGAGGTTCATCTCAAGTCATTCACACCAACAAGGACTATGACAGAGTCATGACAGTACCTGTTGTTGAAAAACATGAGTGTATGTATGATATGGTGGATTCTGGTCCCTGACAGACAACTTACTGTGACTTTCTTTTTATCCAGCCTGGTGAGAGGCACATCTGTGTGTCTCACAATGGAGTCTCCTATGACTAATATGTTGGGTTTATGGTTAAGCCTTAGTGGTTGTAAGACAGAGGTGTTTGAACTATGCATGGTATGTGGTGTAGAGGGCTGTGGAGATCGCATGTGTTTTTGCCTCAGAGGTCTCCTTTGTTTGGGTATGTTTTTGTTGAGGATCTCCACATAGGCAGGTATGTGTTGTGTAGGTGTGGGTAGTGTTTGAGGTGTAGTGATTGTATTGACATCCTTCTCAGTGTCAGTTGTACTGGCTTGTGAGGGAGAGAGCATGAACTCTAGGTTCCTAATATAATTGCATCTCTTGCAAATTGTGTTTCTAGGTGTTAGTAGTAGGTGGTTGTCTGTGTACATAAGGCAGTTGCTACATTGTCTCAAGATGCCCATATCAACCAAACTGGCAAGAGAAACTGTAGGAAATTGTCCATCCATATTTTTCAGAATCTGAGAGAAAAGGCCAGGGAGAGCTCAGGGGTAAGCCTAAAGACCAAGTGCTTAAACCAAAACTAAGAGGCTTAGAAGAGCACTTACAATTTAAACAGGCCATAAACAAGAAGTAGCAAATGCAACAGAAAATATGCAATTGAATTCCTTAGAGACCAAGCTGCAACAAGTAGTAGAAAAAGTAAGATGAAGTAATGGAGCAGAAGGAGGAAACACAAATACAGTAAAAGAATCTGAATAACATTTTTTTTTGTTAGTAAAGTGGAAAGGGAGAGAGGAGGAACAAAAGATAATTCAAGGTTAAGGACCTAAGGGGTTTGACCTTCCTAAATGATCCTTGTATTAGGTAGAATGTGCTAATGAAATGGGACTGCGAGGAGGGTCCCTTATCAGGTTTACAGTAGGGGTGGGCAGCAGCAAAAGCCACCAACTTTAAAAGCACAACAGAAGTTGAGTGGGGGAAAAACAAAAAATTCAGTCACAGATCAGCAAATATATAAATGGAGACACAGAAAAGTAAATAATTCAGTTAAATAAAAACAGTGCTATAAACTAGTGCTGAACCGTTATACAAATAAATAAACAATGCAGTACTGAGAACGCAACAGCAGTTGGGTGGGAGGAAAAACAAAAAATTCAACCACAGATAAGGAAATATATAAATGGAGACACAGAAAAGTAAATAATTCAATCAAGAAAAGAAATAAAAACAGTGCAGTAAACTAGCGCAGAACTGGTATACAAATAAATAAAAAATGCAGTACTAAGGACACAACAGCAGTTGGGTGGGGGAAAATTCAATCACAGGTCAGTAAATATATAAATGGAGACACAGAAAAGGAAATAATTCATTCAAACAAATAAAAATAGTGCAGTAAACTAGTGCAGAACTGTTATACAAATAAATAAAAAAATGCATTACTGAGAACACAACAGCAGTTGGGTGGGGGAAAAACAAAAAAATTAAACCACAGATCAGTAAATATATAAATGGAGACACAGAAAAGTAAATAATTCAGTCAAACAAATAAATAAAAACAGTGTAGTAAACTAGTGCAGAACTGTTATACAAATAAATAAAAAAACAATGCAGTACTGAGAATACAACAGCAGTTGGGTGGGAGGAAAAACAACAAATTCAACCACAGATCAGGAAATATATAAATGGAGACATGGAAAAGTAAATAATTCAATCAAACAAATAAATAAAAACAGTGCAGTAAATTAGTGCAGAACTGTTATACAAATAAATAAAAAAGAATGCAGTGCAGAGAAGACAACAGCAGTATGATGGGGGAAAAATTCATCCACCGATCAGTAAATATATAAATGGAGACACAGAAATGTAAATAGTTCAGTCAAACATATAAGTAAAAACAGTGCAGTAAACTAGCGCAGAACTGTTATACAAATAAATAAAAAACAATGCAGTACTGATAAGCAAGTAAATATAACCAGTGCAGTGCTGATAAGAAACACAAAAAATATACTTATGTAGCTCTGTAATTCAGATTGTTTAAGAATCACTCTCTGTCATGCACAAATGGAGTTATACCAAGATAAGCAGAGATTCACTCAAATGTAATATTTTTTATTCCAGCAAGATAAAAGACCCTTCCAAAGTAACACCCCGAGACAAACAACACCAAATCTGTTTGACCGGTTTTTCCTCTCTGGACTGCGTTCACCACAAACTCACAGTAGGGGCAGGCAACAACAAAAGCCATCAACTTTAAGAACACAACAGCAGTTGGGTGGGGGAAAATAAAAAATCAACCACAGATCAGCCAATATATAAACTGAGACACAGAAAAGTAAATAATTCAGTCAAACAAATAAAAAGAGTGCAGTAAACTAGAGCAGAACTGTTATACAAATAAATAAAATAACAATGCATTAGTGAGAACACAACAGCAGTTGGGTGGGGGAAAACAAAAAATTCAACCACAGATCAACAAATATAAAAATGGAGACACAGAAAAGTAAATGAGTCAGACAAATAAATAAAAACAGTGCAGTAAAGTAGTGCAGAACTGTTATACTAATAAATAAATAAAAAACAATGCAATACTGCTAAGCAAATAAATACAATCAGTGCAGTGCTAATAAGAAGCACTGGGCAGTTAGATAAAGTACAAAATATATACTTATGTAGCTGTGTAATTCAGAGTGCTTAAGAAGCACTCTCCATCAGGCACAACACATGGAGCTCTAGCAAGATAAGTAGAGATTCACTCAAATGTAATATTTTTATACCAGCAAGATAAAAGACCCTTCCAAAGTCACATCCTGAGACAAACAGCTAATACAGCAAATGTTTGAGCAGTTTTTCCTCTCTGGACTGAGTACACTGCAAACTCACAGTATGGGGTGGGCAACAGCAAAAGCCAGCAACTTTAAGAACACACACAACAGCAGCTGGGTGGGGGGAAAAACAAAAAATTCAACCACAGATCAGCAAATATATAAATGGAGACACAGAAAAGTAGATAATTCACCCAAACAAAAACAGTGCAGTAAACTAGTGCAGAACTGTTATACAAATAAAAAACAATGCAGCACTGATAAGCAAATAAATACAAAAAGTGCAATGCTGATAAGAAACACTGGGCAGTTAGATAAAGTACAAAAATATATTTGGGTAGCTCTGCAATTCAGATTGTTAACTAAACACTCTGTCGGGCACAAATGGAGCTCTAGCAAAATGAGCAAAGATTCACCCAAATGTAATATTTTTATACCAGCAAGATAAAAGACCCTTCCAAAATCACACCCTGAGACAAACAGATAACACAGAAGGTGTTTGAGCAGTTTTTGCTCTCTGGATTGAATACACCACAAACTCACAGTAGGGACAGGCAAGAGCAAAATCCACCAACTTTAAAAACATAACAGCAGTTGGTTGGGAGAAAAACTAAAAATACTACCATAGATAAACCAATATATAAATGGAAACACAGAAAAGTATATAATTCAGTCAAACAAGTAAATAAAAACAGTGCAGTAAACTAGTGCAGAACTGTTATACAAATAAATAAAAATCAATGCAGTACTGATAAGCAAATAAATACAACCAGTGCAGTGTTGATAAGAAACACTGGAGAGTTAGATAAAGTACAAAAAATATACTAATGTACCTCTGTAATTCAGATTATTTAAGAAGTACTGTCTGTCAGGCACAAACGGAGCTCTATGTTTCAAATAAGATGATGAGGCTGGACTGTTCATTTAAGTGGTTTATTACACATAAACACATCAGGATGGATGACTGGAACATTAAACTTTAACTGACTGCCTGCTATACACATACATGCTTTCATTCCAGCTGCTCACGCAAAATGGCAGTCTTGCTTGCACGTGCTCAGCACTTATATGCACATGCCCATAGGCTGGAATGGCTCTTAAAGGTACAAACACACTCTGATCTAAATCCTCCCACTTTGACTATTCTTTCTTGCAATGAAAATAATAATTGGATAACCATGCAAATTATACAGATATATACAAACAATAGCAATCATGTCCAGGGTGCTGTGTATTTAGGATTAGGTCTTGAGATGCGACTTGACCTCGTAATGTAATAATTAGAACTGGGTTTAGCAACAGGGACAGTCACTGGTGGATTTTCTTCTTCAGCATTTTCAGGGATACTTTCAGGAACAGATGATGAAATGTTCTCTGGAACAGGGACATTGGACAAATCACTCTGAGAATTAGTCTCTGTTACAGACAGGATACTGTAACATTGTCTTGGACACTGCTAGTAAATGTTTCTGATTCCACCTGAATTCCATACCTTGCGATGCAATGATGTATGATCTCAGTTCCTCACACAAATGTTTCACAAGTCCTGTTCGGTCAAATCCTTTTGCTGTCTGCATCCTACCTCTCCTTCTTTTAATGGATTCAGAAGCTTGCTGGTTTTATCATAATAGGACTGCTGGGACAAATTCTTCTTCAGGAGTTGAGCTTTTGCTGCTTTGTTGTTTTTACCACTTGGAGCCAACAAATTCTAACTGATTGTTAGTGTGGTTCTGGTTTGTCTCAATATTAATTTCTGGGCAGGTGAACCAAGAAGATTGTTGTGAAGAATGTTTCTGAGATTAAGCAGATTAAGAAAAATATCAGTATTGTCAGGTTTAGACTTCTCCAACAGCTGTTTTGCACTTTGAACTGCACTTTCAGCCAGGCCATTCGATTGTGGGTATTCAGGAGTACTAGTAACATGACCAAAGTCCCATGTTTCAGCAAGTCTTTTAAACCGCTGACTTGTAAATGGTGCACCATTGCCAGAAATGACTTTGTGTGGACTACCATGGACAGAAAAATGTCTCTTCAACTTTGTAATGACAGTACTGGAAATGAGATTAGGAAGTAGGTCAATCTCTAACCAATTTGAATAAAAGTCTACTAATGCCAAATATTGTTGTCCATTCCTTTCAAAAATATCTGTAGCTATTGTCAACCAAGGTAGTTCAGGAATCTGGCTTAGCTGAGTGGTTCTTTTTGTTGACGTGGTTTAGTACTATTACAAAGAACAAGCTAAAAGTTCTTTCTCAATATCTTTTGACATAGAAGGCCAAAATAACTACTCCTCTTGCCCTTCTTTTGGTAGAATCAGTTCCTGGGTGGCCACAGTGCAAGATATTATTATACTCTGGTTGCAAGGATTTCGGAAGAATCACTTTTGGACCTTTTATGATGATACCACCTTCCATCAAAATCTCGTCTGTGTAAGGAAGGTACTGCTGTACATTTGGTGATAAACATGATTGCTTGGATGGCCATCCTCGACTGATAAAATGGTTGAGCTTCTGGAGAACTGGATCTGAAGCTGTGTGAGTTCTAAGCTCATCAAGATATGTGGAAGGACTTCCAAATCAGGTTGCTCATTTCCATGCTATTCAGTAGTTTTTCTGGTTGATCTGGGTAAAGTATCAGCATGATAAAAGAAGACTGCCTTTTGTGCAAACCAGCTAAAAACTGTAGTTTTGCAATTTCAGCATCATGCATGCATTGCAATCTCACAGGAGCTGTGTGCATTGGCTTTTTCAAAATAGTACAAAACACAGCAAAAGTCCTGAATCAAAATAGTAACCAAAGGTTGGTGGTCAGTCTCAATTTGAATAGGTTGGCTGTAAATATAACCATGGAACTTTAAACATGCAAACACAATTGCCAAGAGCTCTTTCCCTATTTGAGCATACTGCATCTCAGTTTGCGTTACAGTTTTGGATGCATAGGCTACTGGTCTGTCCTCTTGAAGAACGACTGCACCAAGACCAAATTTCGAAGCATCACAAGAAAGAGTTACAGGTTTGTGAACATCATAATATCTTTAAGTAGGTGGACTGGGAATTCTCTGTTTCAGGACATCAAATGCTCTTTGTTGCCGTTCCAACCAAGACCAAGTTACATCTTTGCGTGTCAGCTCTCTTACCGGCATTGAAAGGTCACTCAGATCTGAAATGAACTTACCCAGATAGTTGACCATGCAAAGAAAACTTTGTAAGGAAGTGACATTGTCTGGAGCTGGCATCTCAAAAATTGCAGCTTGCTTGGAAAGAGCTGGTCGTAAGCCTGAACTGTTAAACAAATGACCCACATAAGTAACTTCTTGTAGCCTGAACTTGAATTTCTGAAGATTAAGCTTAAGATTCACTTCACAAGCATGTTCCAGAACTTTCCCGAGTTTTCTAACATGTTCGAGTTCACCATTGCCTCCTACAAGAATATCATTGACTCTAACAACACAGGGATAGCCAGAAAAAATTTGCTCCATTGCACGTTGAAAGACTTCACTGGCAGAATTTATCCTAAATGACATTCTCAAAACTCTGTACCTTCCATATGTTGTACTGAAAGTCATTAGCAATAATGATTTTTGGTCAAGCAAAATTTGCCAGAGCGAGCTTTTTTCATCTAAGACAAAAAAAAAAACAGTAGCATTTGGCATAAGAGCAATGATTTCTTCGACTGTACACATTGGATGATTAGGTCATTTTAGTGCTTTATTCAAATCTCTTGGATCAACACACATTCTAATATCACCTGAGCTTTTCTTATGAGCTATCACCATGGAGAATACCCATTCAGCTGGTTCTTCTACTGGACAAATCACACCTAGATGGACCATTCTTTCTAGCTCAGGTTTGACTCTGCCTTGCATAGCTGCCGGAACCTTCCATGCTGCTCTGATAATTGGGCTTACCTCGTGGTCTAACTTCATGGAGTACAGAACTGGGAGTTTGCCCAACTTGTTTTCGAAAAGATCTGCCTAGTCAGAAAAAATAGTTTTGTGAGAAATTTATTTATTTATTTATTTATTGACATTTGTTAACCAGATTAGTCCAACTGAGCCAGGGGCCCATTTTCAGTAGAGACCTGAGGAAAAAAGCTCCAGAAATAATACAGGTAATTATGATATTTACAAAATATTAAAAAAAATGGTCACAGAAATATAGTACAAGTCAAAAATTTGTTCACAGGAGTACAGTGCATAGGTAAAATAACAGTTAAGTGCAATTTCCAAAATTTGCGAGCAGTATATAAGCATAGGCTTATTTTTTTCTTTTTCATTTTCATTTTTTTAAAATTTTCGTTGTTACGTCTGATTACATGGTGGACTTCTGCAGTAAATGAAAATAGTCCCATTTTCAAACTGTATCTGAGGTCTAACAATGACTGCACGTGCCTCTTGACTAAGTACAATTGCAAGTCATAGCTATTCCCAGCAGATTAACATGAAAGCACTACTGAGCCTTCAGTTTGAATTTCTTCACCAATCACCTCTGTAAGCAACAAGCTTTGCACACTTTTGTCACATCAAGCTTCACCTCTGTAAGCAACAAGCTTTGCACACTTTGTCACATCAAGCTTCTCACTAGCTTTTACTTTGGCAAACATTTCTGCTGACATAACATTGTACTTTGAACCAGTATCAGCTTTGAGCTCTGCAGGTCTCCCATTAATCAGAACAGTACAAAATACTCAATTCTTTGCCCACAAATCTACTGCGTTGACTGTTTCATCAAGTACAGACATACTATCAACATAAAAAGTAGGGTCACAGCTTTCTTATTGATCAACTTGCCTCTTGGAATGCTCCATTTTAATGAATGCTCCATTTTAATAAAAGAATGTGACTCTTTTGATTTACAAAACCTTTTGAAATTATTCCACTTTTTACATGTGTTGCACTGCTGACCAAAAGCTAAGCACTTCTCTTGTTTGGGCTCATGGCTAACTCCATAATTATGACAGTTGACTATAAGGCCTGACAAAAGTTTTGCTGACTCACCCTTCTGCTCTATTGACTGTGCCTTGTTGCTCTGGGTTTTGCTAGGGAAGCTCAGGGTATGGCTGCGCCCTTAGGCCTGCACCTTTTTACCCGTGCTGCATACTATCAACATCAGCACTGGAAGGCACTGCAAGCATGCTTTTCTCATTTGTAAGCATATTTGTGTGCTTTTCTGTAAGCTCATATATCTGAGAAATCTCTATGGCCTTATTCAAAATTAAATCACTGTCTAGAAACAAAATCTTTTTCACTGCATCATCTTCAATACCACAAACAAGCCTGTCTTTTATCACCTCCTCTCTTAAATCACCAAACTCACACATTTTTGCCTTGTTTCTCAAATCAGTTATATATGCTGTAAAAGTTTCACCAGACTTTTGATCTCTTGTGTAAAATATGTGCCTTTCTATTGTAATATCTGTTTGGGGGTTACACATTTCTCTAAATTGATGTTTTAAGCACTCAGGGTCTTCCCGCGTTTCAGCCGGTACCACAATATGGTGATCTTGCCCCTCCCCTGCATACACAGCTGGGGCATACCCAAATGGACACTACCTTTTAGTGGCTTCTGAACCAGCTAGATTAAGCAGAATAAATGCCTTTGTACATGTGTCTTTGTCAGAAAAAGCAGCCTGTATGAAAATATCATACTCTTGCTCAAACACTCTCCAGTTTTCAGCGACATTATTATCAAATACAAGTGGACCAGGTCTGCAAAGTCCTTCTTCCAAGTCAACAAAATGCCCTTGTAATCATATTCAAATGCACACTCACACATACCAGATACCAGAAAAATATTCAGCTGCACAACAGTCTGCTCGAAATGACTGTATTTTGCGAAAAAACTGTGCTGTAATACTACACACACTTGCAAACAATTCGAGCACCTTTGATATCTTGAATAGCTTTAGTTAATATGAAAAAGAAGCACATAGCAAAAAAAAAATACAGTTGTTTTCCTTTTTTTATATATTGTATGTGATTTGGAAGTTATTTCAAGCATTAGTGGAGGCCCGGTGAGAAAGGCTCCACAATACAAGTTATTTTAATAACATAGGAAGTAGAGAATAATACCTGCATTTATCTTTCTGACCTGTTTGTGAGTTGTTTGAGCTTCAGATGATTCACTTCTGTATATTCCTCTAGTTGTGGCTGCGTGCCTCATGGTCTTGAAGACGTTTCACTTTGGATTCCATTCTGACACCATGTTGCTCATCTTGTGTATTCATATAAGATGATGAGGCTGGGTGTTCATTTAAGTAGTTTATTACACAGAAACACATCAGGATGGATGACTGGAACATAAAACTTAAACTAACTGACTGAGTGCTACACATATACATGCTTTCATTCCGGCTGCTCGCTCAAAATACACTCTTGCTTGCATGTGCTCAGTACTTATATGCACGTGCCCATAGACTGGAATGACTCTTAAAGGTACAAGCACACTCTGATCTACAGTAAGGTACATGGTTGGGGCAAGGTTCAGGTTCAAACCCTGCCACAACTTATGTGAACACATTATTTGACTTCAGATGAAATAATTGAGGCAGCTGTGGTGAGTGGTGGGAGGGGTTGGGAGTGCAGGTTAGGTCAAGTGTCAGGAAGGAGTGGATAGGTTTGGGTAGGGGGAAGGCAGATTTTAGGGTTAGGGACCAGGAACAGGATTTTTGTTTTGTGGAGCAGGAAGGGAATCATCTGGTTTAGAGTTTGAGAGAGAGAAAGGACTTTAAGGTTAGGGAGTGGGAGAGAGGATTAGGGAGTGAGAAGGGCATTTAGGGTTAGAGTTAGGGTTTTTGTAGGATAGGGTGTTGGGAGGGCTAAATAGTTACACAACATCCAGTTAATGGAGCTTGGAGCACTTGAGTTTTTGAGCAAGTGGCAGCAAACGTACCTTGAACAAATAGCATGAAGGCATTTGTGGTAGACCTACCAAAACAAGTACCAAAGTGCAAATAATCTGCAAAAAGATTATAGTAAAGTCCTTCATTGGGTTTATACTGAAATGGCTAATGCTACTATATTTAGAATGTCTCAAGTAAGTGAAAATGATAAATTAATATTGTAGTCCTCTACAAAAAAAAATTGAGCTGGTAAAATGATATAAATATTCAGGTATCCTACATGACCCAACGATATTATTTAAAGCACATGCTGAAAATTTCTGCTGTAATTACAACCAAGGACCAAGGTAAGGAAATTAACTCAATAAAAAAAGCAAAACCTCAGTAGAACTGTATTGTCTGGTATCAAGACTATATCAGAACCAAGTTTTTTTTAAGTAATGCATGTAGAAAATTGCTTAGATACTATACCCAAAAGAACTCTGTTACCAACAAACAAGCAAACATTTTCTTTTGCTTGAATCTAGCCAGGGCTACTGGTATTGGTCTCCAAATGCCCAAGAATGATAATCTCTCTAAACTCCTACCAATACACGCAGTTTCTGCAAGTCATTTTTCACAAAATCAGCAAATTCCTATCCCTGTCTGATGCACATGATCCTTCCTGTCTATTGCTTTAGAATGCCAGCAGGCTGGGGTAGGCACACAAGGATACTGTATGGGAGAGACTTATTGCACATCTTTGCATGTGTGTGTGTGTGTGTGTGTGTGTGTGTGTGTGTGTGTGTGTGTGTGTGTGTGTATACGTATGTGTGTGTGCATGCATTCTTAACATGCAGTGGGAAAGACTTATTTGTGCCTGCTTCCCCACCACCGGGTTTAACATATAACTCTGCCTGGTAGTAAGTTGTTTCATTCACCTTTCTGGGTTGAAAATGGAATAGTGTATTTTTTTAGAATCCGAGAAAACATTTCTTCCAGCACAGTGGTGTTTATTTAAGTCCAATTATTTATATATATCTGAAATAGCAAGGCTGAGAAGATGCCAAAGGTTGATCTGGAAGTCATAAGGATAAAGCTGGAACATTTTGAGTGCAGTAATGTAGTTGGTGACCAGTGATTCCTAAAGCCTATTAAAGACACAGCATCCAAGCACTATTAAAAACTGAAAGCTTTTGAGAAAAAATTGTTAAAGCAGAAACCATATCTATTGGCATAGCTTATGGCGGGGTATTCTCAGGATGTTTAGGAGTGTCAGTCTTTCTCTATAAAATTAAAAAAACAAAATCGAAGGTCTGGAGAATAGAGCAAGAAAGATTAACATTCAGATCATCACTTTGAGTGATGACATGAAGGGAAGGACCTACTCCATTTTCTTATGGAGGAATTTCAGTTGCCCTTTCCATCCCTCACAGCCCCATATATTGGACCGGCTTTTGTGCCTATAAACTGTAAGTGCAGAGACCTAAATATTCAAGTGTAGATACATTTGCTGGCTAGTCTGCATCTTAATTTAAACAATCAAATGCATGACTTCACCATGCCTATAAAAGCTGAGGCAGCTCTTCACCATTTTTTCTCCTTTGCTGCACTATATTTGCAGTACAAATGGAACAACTAACAGAGCTGCAAGGATGCTTTATTGAGGGATCGAAAGAAAATGCTGCCTTTCTCCATGCTGATGAAATCACCACTTGTTAAAGAAAGTAAAAGAAAAGTGACCAGAAGAACATTCTAATCACAGAACTAAGCATCAGCTTTTTACTTCTGCAATTTCTACCCATAATTGCTTTGCTGCTATGACAGATCACAATGAATCTAGGGAGGAAGAGGTAGAAAGTATGGTGTTTTCTAGCATCGTATTCACCACTAAATGAAATATTTACCTTCAAGAAGGAACATGAGAGAGGAACTCTTGGAAACAGTGGCTGACAAAACAGGAGTGCTGAGGGACTAATTAAATTGAATTGATTAATAAATAGAGACATCAGTTTGTGACTTCACTCCATGACTGAGCATTAAATGAGGAGTGTTTAATGACATATAATGAGTGAGTGACTTACCATTATGTGCAAGCTGAGTGAGTTAACAGTGATTGGGGTCTGCAAGCTGTTCTGGTGCCTTTACGTAATATTATTCTGAGTACCACTGTGCCTCTGAAAGACGGGCATTTGTATGTACAGCCAACTTCAACATATTCTTCAGGAAAAGCTCCTGACTCCCACACAGCATGGTTTTAGACCCACCTATAGCACTGCCATGGCCTTATTAACAAAGCCAGAGACAAAGGCAAACTTTTTTTCTCCTTATTCCTTGATCTCTCTCTAAAGCTTCTGATCTACTCTCTCACCCAAAACTCCTCAACCAACTGTTTTCCCTCGGGTATCACAACCCAGAGTACTTAACCAGTAGATATCAGTCTGTTAAATGTCTCTCCTCTTTTTCTCTTTTCCTTCCTGTCAATACCAGTGTGCCATAGGGCTCCATTCTCAGCCCTCTACTGTTTAATATAGTCACTAACAATTTCCATAAATCCTGCCAGCAAGCCTCCCTCGTACAAATCACAATGATTTTACCCTAATATAAATTTCTGAGAATGTTGTACATCTTCAGAGAATTAAAGAAAAAATTAACTCTAGTGAAAGTTGGCTACAAGATAATCTTCTGCTTGTAAATCCACAAAAAACTGAATTAAATTTTTTTTCCAAAAATCCAATTTCCATGAAAAAAAACTACTTTAAAATGTCTTCCTTAATGGGTGACATGGTAGAAGTTACTCCGTGTACAAAACTACTTGGCATGACAATTGACAACAATCTTAAATTCAATTTGCACATCATAAAAATCCATCAAAAACTAGTCAGCCTGCATAGCGTAAAGAAATGCCTTACAGACTCTGCCAAGGTAACTCTAGCTGCCACTTACCTCTTACCCTGTCTACTATATGGAGCCCCCATCATAACCAGCTTACTAGCCTTACTTAGTTCTAAACCTGAGCAGTGCTCTAACAAATTTGCCAGACTTACTTGCAACAAACCTTATCAGATCCATCACCGTTTAGCACTAAAAACACTTTACTGGCTCAAGCTTCCTTACCAGCTATCTTATACTCAGCTCCCATTACCCCATAAAATCAACTGTACCCTATCTGTCTTCCCAGCAATTAGATGCCTACTTTAATATTATCTTCCAAATCGTCCCATTTGGTCAAATAATAAACAATTGCTTACCATCTACAAACTACAAAGGGATAATAGGGTCAATCTGTATTCCAATATGTTTCCTGTGTCAATCACGTCTATCACACACCTTCATCTTTTCAAACCATTACCAAAAGATTTCCTTCTGCCCCTTGGCTTTGTCCCTGCTCCTTTTCTGGGACATAACTCTCTAACACCCTTCATCCCCTTCTAATACCTCACTTTGTTGTACTTCTTAAACTTTAAACTACTATAACTACTTCTGATTAGTACAACCAAACTACTATTCCATCACTACTTCTGTTTTAACACTCAAACATGCTCATCTTTTCTCATACCTAATTTGTTGCATTTCTTAAATTACTCCTGCCTGTCTTATATACCTCTCTTCTATCTGTAAAGTCTCAGTATAAGGCTTGTAAATTTAATGTATGTGAACATCGGTGTGCACATTTTATGATACTAGTATGCCATGTATTCACAGAAACTCCATTATAACATTTATCGTAAATATTGATTGCATTAAGTATGATACCTTAGAACTTTTCTCCCCGGGCTTCTTCCACCGAAAAAGAACACCTGTGCCCAGTCTGACTTTCCCAGTAAACAAATATCAATAAATAACTAAATGGATGTGTATTCATAGCATTTTCCCGAACCATTGTATCCTATATATTTTGCAGAGAAAGCAGCTTGCATCATTCAGAAATTGAACAAATATCCTGTTCTTTTATCATATTACTACATGAATGTGCAGCTTTATTCATGAGAAATGTGTATGTTAACAAGTGGCTGAACTTTCTTAGATTTTCATGCAAGTATGTAATAAGGATCAATATTTGGGCCAGAGTCAATAAAGCCTACACTAAGTGTACATGATATGTAGTCAGTAAAATTCTTATCACATTTTTTGTGCTTTCTAGTCTCTCAGAAAGATTACACTAAGTGCACGTGCAGTCTACACTTTGTGGTAACCTTCACGGATCCCTGTCAATATTTAAAGCTGCAAGAATATAAGTAGGAAAACTAAATTAGAAGGAAGAAGGTGTGATTTATGTCTGTGTTGTCTGTTCACTCAGAACAGTGTACACCTAGTGTAGGCCTTATTGAATCTAGCCCTTAATGTTTGTTTTTTTACAGGAAACTAAGCTAAAAACTAATTGCTAGAGTACTGAAATGGCTGGGCAAGGGTACTAGTACTGACTCTTCAAAAGGGGTGGGGGTTATTATCTTCATCCATAAACAAGTGCGTTGGGCAACAAAAGGATGAATAAAAACTACTTGGGCTCGATTTGTGATTTTCAAACAGTGTAGAAAGCAAAGAAGAGCTTTTGCTAATTTCTGTGAGACACAGAGGATAATGATATATATTTAAATAAGCTCTTTATATTAGAAATTGCTCTTTAGAATTGTTTCCAAATTTTGAGAAGAGCCTTCACTTGCTGTAACAGGTAGAGATTTCATTTTACTTGTAATTTTCTTGATAGGATTCCTGAGAAGAAAGATAGATTGCCTAAGGTAAGGCAAAGTTTACATTCTTTCCAGTAGGCTGGGTTTAATAAACATAAAGAGGGAGATAAGAGTTTTCACTTTAGAAAAATTTTACATTTGTTGGAGTTAAGGAAAGAATTGCTAGCAGTACAGAACTCTGGCTTTTGAACTCTAGATTAATGAGTCAAGAGACTAATTGTATGAAACCAAAGATGTCCTTCTATTTCACTGTTGCAGTATTTTTTACATTAGAGATCTCCTGCCAAGGGTGGACCACCATCTGGCCAGTATACCAAAGCCTTTAGGTTGCTTTAAGGTACACTGTACGTCTCACATATTTTCCATAGCATAGGGCATAAAGGTGATGTCCAGATGTACCATCTTCAGAACTGAGATCCTCCGTAGGAACACCAGTCCAAGGAAAGGAAAGAGGTAACCAGTACATCCAGAAGGCAAACAGACCAGGGGAGGAGGGAGGGAGTGAATACTGCAACAGTAAAGAGAAGGCCATCTACCATTATAGTAAGATTTTACACAACTGTACTATGTCCTTCCATTTCACTGCTGCAGTATTCATTACATTAGGGAGAGTGCCAAACCTGTGGAAAAGACAGGGAGGAGGAAGGACCAGCAGAATCCTCTAGAAAGCTATGAATAATGGCCCTAGCAAAACCAGCTCTAGCTCTGGAGAACCCATCCAAATTATAGTGCTTGGTAAATGTATGCACAGAAGTCTAGGTAGCTGCTTCAAGAATAGAATTAGTATCCAAACCCTTGTAAAATAGCACCAGAGGAAGTTCTAGTTCTAGTAGAATGAGCTTTATGAGTAATATGTTTAGTCGTTTGCTTTTTCATCAATAGAACATTTGCTTTATAACATTTGGTAAGCTTTGACCCAGGATGGCATTCAATAATGGTAGCAGGGACTTCTTCTCTGACTAATATCTGAGGGACACCCCTAGGCCCCTCAGAGATAATTAGCTGTGGTTCCCCTGAACATCTGAAACATATACCTGCAACGCCTCCTCAGACATGCTTAAAGTCAGATCCTGCTAGCCTCCAACCTGATCGCAGTAGAAGAATCCAATGATAAAAGCCAGGTGAACATCTGGACATTCACTTACCTCAGGAGAGATGTCTGGTGGAGGCTGAACAGCAGAAGATTCTGGCTTAGGCTTCTTGGCCTTCTTCTTCACTGATGGTTGTCCAACAGAGTGGGAAGTTCCTTCCATCATGTCCTTCGCAAGAAGCTTAAGATGCTGATTTTCAAGATAAAGTGCCAAAGAATAGAGTCCACTATGAAGGATTTTTAGGTACAAAGGCCTGACAGATGGAACAGGACATATAGTCATGTGAGGTGCCAAGGCAAAACAGACACTCTTTGTGGAGGTCTTTATGGGGACTCTGTCTCCCACACTGGCATTTACCCTTCTTGGATGACATGAAACCCCACAAGCAACAATGAAAGAAAGATAAGTAAAAAAGAACCCCAATGGGGCATTTATCTGCAATAGCTTGGTGAACCAGCAATGGAATGGGCGTTCAGACTGACAGTCAAGAGATGGTGTTCAGATTGGCAGTAAAGAAGTTCTGAGGATGGTACGTCCTGACATCATCTTTATGCCCTACCTACATGAGGAGCATACGTGTGACATATGGCATACCTTAAAGCAACTTAAAGGTTTTGGTATACTGGCCAGATGTTAGGCTGCCCTTGGTAGGGATCCCTAATGTAATGAATACTGTAACAGTGAAGAGAAGGACATCTACTGTTATGGTAGTATTTTACATAACTGTACTTTCTTCCTTACTGGACTACAACATGGTCCTGTTGGAAGTTTGAAATATTTTTAGGCAGAAGGTAGATTATGTTTGAAGGCTTGACTTCTTGCATTTAAGGGACAAATCTTTTGTCATTCACCTTAAAATAATATGTAATTACTGGTAGAAGGCCTATGGGTCACGATTTTGTTGGTCAGCATAATGGGAAATGTTTAAATAAGAGATGAAAAAAATGATTAGAACACAAGGGCTTAAAAAATGAGTCATTGGAGAACCATGTTAAAATTTTAGAAAGATCCTGTGTGAAGGACAGATATAGGGTTATGTTAATGCTAGGCAGTCTCAATGATTTAAAGAAACCATTAGGGCCCTACAATATAACAAATATAGGAGCCTTGGGAAAGGTGGCAGATGATGAAGGTTCAGACCTGCGACTTCAGTCATAAAAAAAAAATGTCATGTAAACTGACTGAAAGAAGACAGAAGATTAATATAACCACTAATATAATACAATATAATATATAATACAGCGGCAAGTCTAATGACAAATGATCTGATTGGAATTATTTGAATTGTATTAAAAATATTCTCCCATTTATAATTTTATGAACTTGGATGGGGATGAAATACAAAGATAACTAGAAGATGTAAAGGTTCATGTGTTTATGGGGATGATAAATTCTTGGTCCAGATTGTCTGGGCTAGTGAAGTTATCACAGTAACAGAGTAAAACTGTGAGTCTAGATGGACAGAAAGCTGAGCTTCTGAAAACATTTAAACCATAGCAGGTTCCAGTGTTACTGAAACTCTGACAAACTGGAAGCCTGTAACATTCTTCTGAACTCTTTACAATTGGTAAACAATGTTCTAATTCCCCAGCCAGGGCATAATCTCACTGAACCTTTACTTACTTTGAGGAGGAAAGGCTATTGATGGTGTGCTAAGACTCTGCATAAAGGGTTAGTAGCTACTTAACTAAGGATATATGACAAGGCTTTGTTAAATATGGACTGAGGGGACCAGATCTGATTGCACATGGCAGATCAAAAATGTGTGTGTGTGTGTGTGTGTGTGTGTGTGTGTGTGTGTGTGTGTGTGTGTGTGTGTGTGTGAGAGAGAGAGAGAGAAAATATGTGCTAACACAAATCCTGTTATTCTAACAACTTTCTAAGTTTATAAGAGCAATATTTAAAATCTGTCCCTGTTTCCAGGCCCTTGTCTCCCATTGTTTTAGGCTTTGTCTAGATGTCTTGCACTAAGAGATTAAGAGGTACAGTTTGGGTGGGTGAGCTGTTAGATTTCAAGAATGATTTTGATCTGATGGAATGGCTGCTCATATAGTAGTTTTTTTTTCAAATAATTTGGTTTTCTGGACAGTTTTATCAAAAGATGCCACATACTATATACAAACCCATTGGGTAGATACAGCACCGATGGCCTTCTATCTCCATGCAATAAACTCACTAGAAGCATGTCAGGAAGAGTACACTGTCCTCAGTGCTATTTATTTTCATAGTAAAATCCTTGTCAATGGTCTTTCTTCTAAAGGTAATCAGTGGGAGATTTATTTACCTTTCGCCCAGCTGCTGTTCTTTACCTGGTTTGGAGGTGATGGGGCATAGGTTAAGGAACATAAACTAGCCATGAAATCTATTTGAAAAATTCTGGAAGATTCTCAAGTTTCAGGACCTTATAGTTAATCAGCAAAAAGTCACTGCTTTTCTCACAACTAAGAAAAGTGGAGCTGATTTGTTTGAGAGCGAGTGGGTTATAGAAATATTTAGAAGATGTGATTGTTTCAGACTTGTTCATTGCTCTTGGTAGCCAGAATGGAACTAATTTACAGCTCTTTCTAGTTGTTTTGTTCCAGCCTCTTCTTACATAGTACATCTACTATTGCTATTTCACTGCTGCATTGCTAACTTTATTAAAACTTAATGGAGTTGTTCACTTTCATCTTACCTGTTTACAACCATCAGATTTGTTCCTTGACTTTACATTCATTTCAACAACATACAAAGTAATGCATTCAAGAAACAACCCAAGAAATAAGTACAGAACTGGTGCAGAAATTGTATTAACTAAAGAAGTAGAAATTTATTAATTTGTGTATGAGCATGCGTGTGTGTTTTAAATGTCTGGTGGTGATGTAAAAATAGGCAAACAGTTTGTTAAATCAGTAAGAAGGCTGGAGAGGAAGGGTGAGGAGCTAGTGGGTTGTACCTGGTGGCATCATAAGTGGAAAACATGAGTTCTTACACCCAAGTATAGACACTAAGTATGGTCACACATGGAGAACTGTGTACATCCATGGAATCTCGGTTTTCACAAGACATAAGTGAAGGGGGCAGTTATAGTGGTGCAGGTTAATATCTAGAAACTATGTATGTAAATATATGGAGAGAGAGGGAAGGAGTGGTACATGTGAGCAGCACTTAATATATTCACTTTTCTGAAAAGAGTGAGAGAAAAATTCCTTAGTGACTTGGACTGAATCAACATTCCAACAGGAGAGCATCTTACATAAGAGGAAATGCATTAAAACCAAAAACACAATTTGATAATACAAAGTTAACATAGGGAAAGTATGGGGAAGTATTTTTTTTTCCATACAGAGGGTGGTGGATGCACAAACTGTAGTTGACAAGAAGGTTATAAGGTCAAAAATACTAAAAGAATTAAAAAAATTAAGGGGACAACCAAACCATAGTACAATTCCTGCAAGGCAGTATAGAAGAGATAAGACTATATGTATAACAAGATCTACCTCTGATCGATTAGGTAGGAAAAGTGGCAGGCAACCCAGTTTTTTTGTTTTGTTATTTTCTCTCCATACCATATGAAATAGCTGAATATGAAGTCCAAAGGACTGGCATGTTTTTTGGTTGAAAGTGTTTTCATGAGTTCTTACCATTTCTGAACAAGTTGTAAAAAAAAAAATTGCCCAACAGAATGTAATTAACTCTATTTTCACCAATTAGCAGTTTCATCACTTCACCTGAGTGATAGTGTTAAGTTAATAATTCAGCTAAGTACAGAACTCTGACATCACATTATCATGAACCAGACATTTAGAAACACACACACATGCTCCTACACAAATGAATAAATGGATAAGTAAGTACATATATAAATAAATAAATTAGAATAAACAGCAAAAAAGAAAAAAATAGCAAAGCCATTAAGGAATTGAGTGCATGAGCATGTGACGACAATCAAAACAAAAATAGTATCAGTAATCCATACAAACGCATGACAACTTGCCAGAATTTTATAAATTTTATTTATTATGGGGTTAATAGCATGTAAAGAATATAAGTAACAACTGCTTCTGAATGCCTGCCAGTTTCCTAGATTAAATGACTATATGAATTTTAAAAGCATTTTAAAACTCAAACCTCTAAGACATTAATTGCTATTTATTTTTGTGTTTTTTTTATTGGTTTCTGTCTGAGCATGCCATATCTGATGTATATTTAATTCAGTTCCAAAATGTATACCATCAGTCTGACGAAGTAATGTAAGTAATAAAAATACTTAATTGCAGAAATAAAGTTTACTTCATTTTCCCAACAGCAAGTTTTGTAGCCTTTGTTCTTTTTTGATTGATTACTATTTGGCTATTGGGTCTTTTTTGCTTATAAAGAGTTTAATCTTCCTGAAATTTGTTGAACTTATTTTCCATTTGTGCAGTTTGTTGTGACAGTGCGCTAAGCTGTTGTCATTTGCTAATCAAATATTCTTCTGTCAGGTTTTATTCTTCCTTCTACCACAGGTTGCACTTGATGTCAGATATCTAGCCAACACCCTTTTGATCATACTCCCATTTTGAACTAAAGCACTGAGATTGAATCAGGATTCAAGACTTTTTTGGTTGCAAGTCTTCTACACCATCCATGCAGGTGGCTTTGCCCTCTGCATCCGCCCCTTGCTTAGACTACTGTAAGATTACCGCAGCTCAGTCAAAGGGGTATTGCCTTTGCAGCATCCTCCATTCATTTAGTATGCATTTTGGCAACATGCTCATTTTCTTCTAAGCTGACCAGTATCCAAACATTCTGCTTCTGTTATTTGATCAGTGTATATCATCCAGTCTGCATTTTTATAAATAAATGCAGGATTAGTGCTTTGATTAATGATATCAAGAGATAAAGTTTATTTTTCTCAACTTTTTTTAAAATTTTGTTGTAAGAAACTTTCTTTGACAGCACTACTCGGGTATGTCCACAGCTGTTATCCCCTAGAAAGGACAAAAACATATAGTTATGAGCATATCTTTATATGCATAGCACTAACAAATATAAAAAACAGAGTCAGCAGGAGTGAAGAGTGTTTCTGCTATGTTTAAGCATTGGTTATGAATGAACTAGGATGGATTTGCAGAAATATTTGTTTTCCGTGTTTGATTTCTTAAACTCTTAATACTCAGAACTGTAAAGCATGTTCTCAAAATCAATATTTTTTTTCTTTACACTTATTTTTACACTTTGAAAACATTTAGTCCTTTTCGAAGTCCTGGTGGTGAGAGTGCTTGTTGACATGACTGTTCTGAACTGTTAGAAGTATAGTAATAATAATCCTATTTGTAACCAGGTAGGCCCACTGGCCATGCAGTCTCTTTTTAAGGGCAACCTGGGAATAATGTCTGGTTAAATGCCTTGCCTCAAGGTCATACAGTAGGCAAATGAGGGCAGAGGGAATCAAACCTTGTACAACAGGAACTACAGCTCATAACTTTAACCTCTACATGTACATTAAGACAAGCTATATGGCTGTTTCATTATGGTATTGAATATTTTAATTGGGATTGGACTCTGTCCTCGAAGGAAATCCAAGAATAATCAGTCATTTTAAGCAATTGAACAAGGTTGCTTGTAGTGTATTGAGTATACAAAAAGATCCATTCCAGATACTTAATTTACAACTCCTACAATGCAAAATGCAATCTTAGAATAAATAAGACCATTTGTTCATAAAAAAATAATAAATGTTACTATTTAGCCCACTGTAAAAGGAGCAGTGCACCAGCTTGTGTTGACAGCAGTCTGGATTTGATTAGAGGGATGAACCTAGGAGAACAATTCAGGGAGGGCAAGACAGAATAACCACTGGCTACCTCATCCCTCTTGTGGAGAGGGAATGTGAACAGCCAAGGCAGTTTTGACCCCTTGGGGAAGGCAAAAGCTTATTAGGGCATGCTGGGCTCAGCTATATGTTTGGTATGTATGTTACGTATGCATGCAAAATCATACTATACACTGCCAGCTGAGAAGCACTACATGAAAGATCCATTCAGAGACAGTATAATGGTATTAGTGAATATTTCCATTTCAACATAGGCGTTCATCATTTCTTCCTAGTCACTGAGGATGATTCACTGTTTCCCATTACTTAAGAGTAATAGGTGTCATACCTTCACTGGATAAAGGTGAATGGAGACGGGGGTCACAATTTGGTGGTGGCAGAGGAGAAATGCAAGTGAAGTGGGACATTTGAAATGGTTTTATTTCATCTTTTTATTATATTTCACATCAGATAGATGAGCTATTTAAAGAATTCTGCATGCCTTTATAAGCTAGCATAATCTGATAAAGCTATTTTCCCTTGAAACTACACAATGCATATTAAAATATTCAATGTATAGCTGCATTTCTTACGTAGCTTGTTCCAAAATTAAACTGTTCTGCAGTGATACCAGGCTTTACTTCTGTTTTATCTTCTTTGTTGATTAATTCCATCCATCCACATACACTTTTTCCCATTTTTTCACATGGCGTTGGTGTGTCACTTCAGCAATGAGAATCACCTGGAACCAAGGTTTACACTGCCAGGTGGCTAGCCCTACCATGATAGTTCTTCCACACCACACACACAGTCGCATGCACAATCATAACTATGGCTAATTCAGAGTGGCCAGTTCTCCTACTGCATATCTTTAGAATGTGGTAGGAAACTGGCGCACCTAGAGGAAACCGATGCAAACACAGGGAGGACATGCAGACTTTGCACAGAAGGCACCCCAGCCGAGAATCAAACTGGGGAACCTCTTTCTGTGAGACGATAACACTATCCACTGTGCCACCGTATTTATGTTTTGTGAATTATATTTTTTCCTACATGTTTATCAGTTGGAGATTGAGGAAGCCAAAATAAATGGATACCGAATCAAATGAAATGATTGCTGCAGCTTTGTAGTTCAACATCTCTAATTTGGTGAAATGCTTCTTTTGTCATGTAATCAATAAATTTAGCTGACACTAAAATACAGGTAAAGAAAGATTACATCATTATTGTCACATAAATAAGATGACTCTAGAAAGAACTTGAGGGTGCAAAAATAAGTAAAGAAAATAAAAAGATAATGGTAGAAGTACTGACAGAATATGACTACTGTAGTGCCACTACACCTAATATCTTTGGGGAAAAGAAAATTGTAACTTTTTTTTTTGAGAAGGAAGAATATGTGAAAAATCACATAGTAGCCTGGTTGATAGTGCAACTTAAGATGGATGATAAAATGTGAACACATTTGTTGGTTTGATTGCAACTTACTTGACTGGCATACTTTTAAACATTAAACAATACACAAAGCAAGATGATTAACATTGAATAACGCTTATTGTGTGGAACTTTCTAGCAAACCTGTCATGTAATACCCCAGATAACAGACTAACAGGGATTTACTAAGTAGTGTGGATGTGTGTCTGTCTACATGCATGTATCTATATTGATATCTCTATATGTGTATGTATCTATCTATATGTATATATGTGTAGGTCTGCTGAAAAAAATCGAAAGACCCAAATGTTCAATTCATAACATTGACCACAGAATGTTGATAATGCAAATGTCTACATGCTACTATGCATACTCTAAACAATATCCTTGCCACATACAAAATAAAAACAAAGCAAAATGACAACAAAGAAACCCACAGCAAAAACGTCATTTTTGCAGGGGGCAAGGCCTCCTGCACCCCTGGTAATTATCAACTCTAAGATCATACATTATCGAAGAATGGGCACATTCCCCAAGCCCGATAATTGTGCAGTCTCACACACCTGTCATCCATCTACTTAGCTAGCCAAATTTTGTTGACTAAACAAATGTTCATCAAACTTACTTTTGACTAAATCCATAACTTTTATATAAAGTGTGTATGAGGGGATATATATATATATATATATATATATATATATACACATACATATATACACACATACATAAACATACGTGTGTGTCTCCGAACCCTTTAGTTTTCTTGAGGTATATCTTCTCTAAATACTCATATTAGACATTTATGAATCTCTTCTATTGGATGTCTACTGTGACAGTGATGAGAGCCCAAGATCCACAATCCTTGCAGTTAAAGTAAATTAATATCTAGTTATCATTGGCCCGGTGCCAGTAACATTCAGGTTGGTGAGGGTATTGATGTTAGCACATTGTGACCAGTTGAAATATTATAAATCATAAATGCAAAGAAGTTAGGATTGTATCTAATTAATTTGTTTTTCTTAAGTTTTCTTTCTGGCTTAGTAGTTCTCTAATTAAAATGTTCAAATTACTGTTCTAGGTCTCCCAGTAGATAAGTTACAATTAAAGCTTTTCAGTTGCACAAAAGACAAAAAAAAAGGTTGATGCATATAGATTCTTGTACCAGAAGTTTCATCTTTAACCACCAATTGTGAAATGTTCAGTTTTAATTAGTTTGCCCTTGAATCATAAAGAGAAGGATGAACAACAGTGTTGCCTGTAAATTACGGAGTGCAAAAACAGGCTTTGCCTCTTTAAATTATGCAGGATTTTCATTTGTATGAATTTTTTGTATTAAATCAAGAAACCAGTGATGACAGTTCATGGCCTTTTGTGCTTAGTACACTCTGGAATGAGTGCATCAATTAGCCAGTGACCCTGTGAAAATATTATGCTCTTTGAGAATGAATGTGTGTGCGTGTGTGTGTGTGTGTGTGTGTGTGTGTGTGTGTGTGTGTGTGTGTGTGTGTGTGAGAGTACGCATGTTTGTCTGTATGCACACGCATGCATGCGTGCTTTGTATGTGTGTGTATGAGAGTGCACATTTATCTGTCTGTATGCACGTGTGCTGTTTATGTGTGTATATGAGAGTGCACGTTTGTGTGCACATGCGTGCATGTGTGCTGTGTGTATGTGTGTGTGTGTGTGTGTGTGTGTGTGTGTGTGTGTGTGTGTGTGTGTGTGTGTGTGTGTGTAGAACTGTTGTGGACTATGTTTCATATGTTTGATATATGCGGTTGTCAGTCTTTTATTTTTAAATCATCAAAGATATTAACCAGTAGATTTAGATCATGCGTTACTGATTTTTTGTCTTTAATGATGAAATACGTGCCTAGCTACTGGCATTAAAACCTTCAATACTTTGGTAACTGAAGCACCATAACATATGCAACAACAGAAAAACTGAAATTCTGAAAGAGTGAATTCTTATTTTTGCAGAAATGTGAAGTCTAGTACAGTACTCTGGTTGTGGATATGGCTTGTCCTGTCAAAATCTCACATTTCCACAAAAATGTCACACTCTGGGCATTTGAAAAGATGACAATTCCAAGTAATGCCACTAGTCTTTGAAAGATGATGACAAATGCCACAGATTTTAGAGGTTATAGAGGGCTCTGCCTCGGGTGGAATTTACTGCCACACACTAACTTAGAGCCTTTGGACTATAGCTGTCTCAAGTCTTCAGAGCAGTAAACAATGTAACTCAGTACATTGGAAGATAATATGTCAGCCTATATTCACAACCTGAATTTTTGTAGGATGACATCTGATGGCTAAATGTGATCGTTGTTATGTGTTCATTTAGCACACATTACATTATTTTTAATTAAATAAAAGAACTTCGTCAGTGAAGCAATCTTGGCTTCATAGTTATTGTACCTGCAACTGCAGGAACTGATGAGCAGTAAATCAAAGCATTCTGGTTTTACAAACACATGTGTATACACACACACACACACACACACACACACACACACATACACACACAGAGAGAAAGCCCTCTGTTTAGGCACTGTGGGAATCATAGAATCAAAAGAATAGTATTGGTTCTCATTTGGGTGGTGAACCCAAGACTTCCAGCATCCTGTGTTGGTGTCACTGCATTTGGAGCAACAAGACCCTTTGGACAGATAATTGTTGAGTTTTCCTCTAAGAGTCTTATACTGGGAATCCTCAACATGGTGACAAAGGTCACCTTATAAATACACACATGTACTTAGCCTTCTGCTTAGGCACCGTTATAAGCTAGTACCATCATTTCACTTCTATAATTCTGTTTGGAACTCCATTCCAAGATCTCCAGTGTATGGTGCTGGTGTTTAGACATAGTTGTTATGATGATTCTTTTATTATTAAGTCTTCCTTCCTTTAAGAAAGATTTAGCATTTGTTGTACCATTTTTCAAGCAGTGAATCAAGATCATAAGCATTTCAAGTTATTGACCCTTGAATACAGTGTAGATCACTCAAATTAATTATGTTTTCACTTTTATTTAAACATGACTTGGTAAATCTTTCGGAATGCTCTTCAAATGAGTTCACATTCAAATCGGTAATGCTGTTCATGAAATATTTCCTTAGTCATACACTCTTCTTTTCTTTGGAGCTAGCATCATGGAAGTTTTGCTACTCTGGTTTCCTGCAGGATAATTCCTGTGATTTTCCCACAGTATATCATTTTATTTTCCTTGTGTAATGTATAACTCCTGTACCATTGTTCAGTGACAGTACATTACTTTGCCTAGGTAACTGCTTCTCATCACCTTTATGCACATCTGATAATTATGTTTCTCTGTTAAAGTATTTTTTTCTTCAAGTCACCTGTCTTTTGATCTTTGAATTGTCCCACCTTTGCAATCCATTCCATCTAAATAAGATGATCCTTCACAGAAATGTTAGAATTAATGTGTCATCCCATTAGAAGATAGGTGAATAACCACAGTATAGGTTACTATAATATACAAGTAGGGCATTGTATAAATCATCTCCATGGTATTTTACTTTGGTAACTTCTTTTTTTTTTACATAGCCAAATTATTTTATCTAACAAAATACTGAACTGTCGAAAATGTAAAGTAGAGGTAGTGTAATCCACAAGTTTCTTAAATTGTGATTAATATATTAGGACCATTTGTTATTCTTGTATTCAAGTTGAGTTGTTTGAACCTTTTTCTCTGTTTTATGGTTGGTTGAAGACTTTTATTCCAAAATATCTTGATAGTATAACTGTACTTTCCATCAGCTACAGAGGATTGAATGTAAAATTCAGAGCACAGCATTGCAACTTAATTGTTCATAGTTTCACATGTACTTTACTAGGCTTGCAGTCCATGGGAACCATTGAGGAGCCTAGCTTATATTCCCAGTTGCTCCAAGTACTGTCTGGTTTAATGACTTTTTCAAGGTCACACAGTAGGCAAAAGAGAGCCGAAGGAATAAAACCCTGTACCATAGGAAATAAAATTCATAACCTTAACCCTTTGTGCCAGCTGCATTGAATTCAAAATGAACAGTTATTAAGGAGTTTCACAAATAATGCAAACAGTGATTTGTGATTAACTTCTACACAGATTCTTAGCTTAATAGAAACCAATGGAATGTCTCCCATGAAAATGTAATGTTGAGTATTTTCTTTTCAATATGGCATAACTGTTTCTGCATTTCACATGGTGCTAATTGCAGGTGCCGTTAGCTGTAAGTTGTAATTTTATTTATGAATTAGAACATCTTCAAGGTCTTGTTGGCTTGCTTAAGATGTATCAGTAAAAATTCTAATTTTTTTTTGATAATAAGACTTCAGAACAGGTTCTTTAATATGCACTTTCTTCAACTGTTTCTAAGCCATTTATTGCTCATGATTTTATCCTCACTCATTTTTCTTTTCAGCTAGCCTTCTGTCTTTTTAATGCTAGGTTGAGTACAAAGTTTTCCATGTGGTTAAATGTACTTTCTTTCAGTCTTTGCATGTTTTCAGTAGCTGGGAACAGGCTACACTCCCTTATTGCAGAGCATGTCACTTTTAATTATTTTAGTTTGCTTTATCTTTGTCACAGCCAGCTAATATTTGTCCTTACTGAGCTTTTCTATTTTTTTTGTGCAGAGTCACTTGGGAATTAGCCCTTTCTGTTGGTCCACTAGTGTTTTGACAGCCTTTGGTTATCCACCTTGCCAAGCAATCTATGGCTCCCATGGTGAAAATGACACTTTGCCTGGATGAATGGCAGTGAGTATGGCTTTATCAGTCCTGAAAGCATTCTTACTAGATAAACACCCACATATTTTAAAGAATTCCCTTTTTTCTTTCAACAGGTTACCATATTCAGAATTAGCTTACTTTCTGTGATTAGGATTGTCTTCACTAGAGGCAGTCTGTATGGCATAGTTAAACCTAGTTTTTTTTTGCATTTCCTCTTGTACCTCAGTGAAAGGGACTTCTACAAAGTGTGTAATGTGTAGTGTTCCCCTAGATCACTACAAGACATTTCTGAATAATTGAACTCTATTACCATTTTTAGATCGGTTTCCGCTTGAGTACATTATATACAGAGGATGCAATTGTGTTAATCTGCACCTCACTGACAGACTTAAATGAGCAAGTATTGTTCAATAACAAAGAATAACCCAGTCTGTCTCTTTAAGGTGTTTACACAAAACTCTTCAATTGCACTCTGTTATGGCATTCACTTGATTTTATTTTTCTTCTTTCTTACCAGCAGTGAACAAAATACTTATTTTTACCACCATTGTTGATGGTCTGAGGTTCTTTGTAAGCCAAATCAATTTAGAAGTGATGTTACATTCCACTGTGACAACGTATCTTTTAATTGTTGCTATCTGATGTGCTTCTGGATCTTTCTGAATGTATTGCCCTCTTCACTTCATACTCCTCCTCTAGTGCCATTTTTAGTACAGTTAAAGGGCCACTTTTCTTAATACACTCTGCCATAGCAGTCAGTCTTGAAGTAAATTTGTGAAACCCATCTGGTCATCTAGGTTATGTTTAAATGAATATGGTTATTGCAGTACTTAAGCTGCAAGGGAAGTTTATTTCAGAGGTTTGGAATGCAATGTTTTACAAACCTATCCTTCCACTATGTTTTATTTATCTATTTGTGAAGATATAGGTCCTAGACTTGTAGTGATACAGGAGTTCCAGGACAACTGGGTCTCTAACGGTGAGATAAGTGAGACAGAGATCTCCCCTCAAACGTCTATAAGATGATTATTAGAGAACTACCTGCCTTCAGCAGAGGGGAGAAACATAATCAGAAAGCTGATTTATTGGGGAGGGGGGTGTGGCCAAGATGCCAGTCTGATAGCAACAGAAATCCATAGCTCTGCTTAGATTTTAATATCTTGACAGGAAATATTCTTTAATTTTTAGAAAAATCTAACTACAAGTATACTAAAAGTTAGATTAACATAGACTCTTTATTATTTTCTAAAAATTAATACATAGTCAAGAGAATTTTTAAATTATTCCTGTCAAGAGGTTTTCTACTGGAGATCTCAAGATGAGCAACTCGAAGAACCCACACCAGGAGAGTGCAGTGAAGAAAGAACTACATCTTATAATAACAAACATCCAAAAACTGTCACTAAAAATGGACAAATTCGAAAACAAAATGGATATTATCAAACAAGAATGCAGTAAACAACTGGACCTTCTAAATGGAATAGTAACAAAAACAATCTGGACAGATTCTTGCCTTAGAGGAAGTAGTAACTGTCCTAGATACTAGAGTGACAGAAAATGAACATTGCAATGAATTTCTTCTGAAACAAAACACCAGGCTGATTGAGAAACTGGAAGGCCTTGGAAGTAGATCAAGGAAGAATAACATAAGAATGCATAGAATTCCTGAGAAAGAAGAGGGTGCTAACATGATTCATTTCCTCAATAAAAGGTTATCATCAGCACTAAACATGCCTGAATCCCTCTCTTTTGGAATTGAGAGGGCTCATTGGTTCCTGGCAAATCCAGCTTCATCTCTGAGTTCATCTAACCCCATGTCTATATTAGATTTCTTTCCTCGCAAGACAAGGACTTTGTGCTGAAATCAGCTTGGACTAATTCCCCTATCAAGATGGGTGAAAAAGTTATTCATTTTGACAATAACTACACCTCTACAGTCATATCCAGAAGAAAGGAGTGTGTTCCTCTAATTAAGTCCTTGGAAAAAAGCCAGTATTAAAGCTCAAATTATTTTACTGCAAGAATAAACATCACCTTGCCAGAAGGAGTGAAGATCATTGATTCCCTACAAGAAGCAGTAGAATTTATTCAAAAGATGAAAATACTGTTGGGCATAGAAGAAATGGAATGGTCATCCCAGAGTTTGAAGAGACAGGCAACAAAAAATGGATGGTCTATGAAGGAAGAAGCAAACAAAACTAAGAAACTCAAGGACAAATTAATAAATTCCTTCAAATTTTAAATGCTTTGTTTTATGAATCATAGTATATTTGATTCTGGAAAGTCTCTATGCTGTAAGGTAATGTGAATAATTTTTATTATTAACTTTCTCTTTTCCTTTCTATATCTACTTCTTCTAATTACATATAGTATTAAGTATTTAAATAACATTCCCTCTCTCTCTATTCTTTTTTCCTATTCCTTTTTTGTTACCAATGTTCCTTTTCTCTCTTTTCCCCATTATAAGTAGTTTACTTACTTTTCCATTTTAAATAACTACAAATGATGTATGTCTTCTTATTCTTCAGTACAGTAATAGTACAATTTGACTTAATACCAAAGTGCATTTTTTCTAGTGGGTCAGTGGTGGGGTAACAAGGTGTTTCTGATTAGTGTTTCTAACTAGATGCTTTAGACTCTTTGTTTAGATACACTTAAACATTAATACGGTACATTAATGGTGTTTTATAGATATCTAGATACAACTTATATATACATATATATATATATATATATATATATATATATATGTATATACATATATATATATATATATATATATATGTATATACATATATATATATATATATATATGTATATACTAGGTTCCCCCTTTTTTTCCCTCTCTCTGGCCTGGTTAACTGGTGGGTAAATGATTGAAATGTTATAATATGATTTCTGATTTGAGGCAGCTGTTACTTCTAAATAGCTGTTTTTATATGAAAGGGTTGATTTTTTCATGATGTTGATGTTTTGTGAGGAAACTGGTGGTCTGTGTGACTGTTCTCATTGTGGAGATTCATGACATGCGCTGACAAGGCAGCTTGAGGGGTTTTTTTTTTTGCTTTCTGTAAACACTAAAAGCTTCAAAATCTGAATTTCCTGCTGAAAATTATTTTTTCTTTATTAGAGACAACTTCTGTTCTGCATGAGCCTGTAACGAGTTTATGAAGCTGCAGCTTGAGGAAACATCAGTGACCTTTTGAACTTGTTAAATGGGTTGTACTTAGAATTCTTTTCTCTTGAAATTCTGTCAAACTTCACTAGAAATTTTAAATGGCAAATAATTAGTTCTGATAAAAGTGTTTAACTCCTTTGAAAATGCCTGTGTTCTATTATAGATGCATACATTCTGCAGATTCAGTGACACTATTAGTAACTAAATGACATCAAGTGAACTATGAGCTGCATTAGAAAACTCATTATGCATATTAACATCAGACTTATGTTATATATCTAAACCTTTAGTAACAAAACAGAGGGTTCTGAGGCCCCCTTTTCTCTCTCTCTCCCCCTTTCTTGATGAAAGACGTCAACATAGATATTGTTAATACATATGAGTAATATGTGTATAAATGAAAAGTATAATAGTTATGTTGTAATAAGTGTTATATATATTCAACAGATCCTTACATGAAAAATGTTAGATAGATGACTGACAAAATGGTTAAGTTATCTGATGTTCTTGAAAAGTCTTGGAAATAATGACAATCTTCTTAACATTCAGCTTCTAATGTTTATACATACTTTGATCTGATGTGTATTTCTGTCATCTGTATGTATTAGAGGTGCTATTATCATATGTGATATATTCATATAGCTTCAGATATATTGGAGACTTTCATTCTAATATATAGTTCACGGATTCAGATTTCTTTAGTTGCTTTCATAATGCTTTTCTTTTTTCTTTTTATACTATATTCTAAGCAGAGATGGATAATTTGTGTTGTTTGATATTGGAGAAGTGGTGGATGGATGGTTTAGTTAAGTTTTTAACTAAACCAGAAACTTTATGTTTCATGTATGTGTTTATAAATACTTTTGGGTTTTTGAAAGTAGTGCTTAATACATGTTATACATCCATGATAAGTACGTTTTCAGTAGATTTCAAGTCAACACGGAAGAAAGGTCTTTCAGTTAGTAATAATATACACAGTATAGTCAATGGCTTATAAATGTTTATCATTGAATATTAATGGTTTGAACAATAATGTCAAAAGAGCTGGTTTGCTTAAATATATCAAAATGCATAAAACCCAGATCATCTTTTTTACAGGAAACCCATCTATTAAAAAAGATCCACAGAAATACTCATTCAATGGTTATACCATTCTGGCTGATTCATGTTTTAAGACTAAGAGAAGGGACACTCTTATTCTATGGAAAAATACTAATACTTATACTATGCCAAGAATTATAGATACAATTTCAGATAAAGATGTTATGCTAAGCATGGTTATTATGGAAATCAATAGGAAGTATTATACTTTGATTAATACATACTAGATGCTAGGACTGAGTACTAAATATGTTGACAAATATCTGGACCTGATTACTTTAAATGCAAAAGGGGATTTTAACTGCCTATTATCAGGCAATGATGCATCTAAAAATAATAAAGTAAAACTAACATCTTAAGCCAAAAAGTTAAATGACTTTACTAACCAGGTGAATCTTAAAGATACACATGGTCTAAGAGAACATTATTTCTTATTCTATGCTCACTATTCATATCAGTTTGGTACACAAATGGACATTGATAAGGTCTTTGTATTAAAAAATATATACTCTAAAATAAGTGATGTATTTATAATGACTTGTCCACTTTCGGACCACAATGCTATAAACTTTACATTAACTACACATACAGATGATTTAAGATTTTTACAGGGAATTCCTGCTTACATAATGAAGTTAAATGACTTTAGTGAATGGATAATGAAAGAAATAGACATGTTTATGGAAACAAATGATAATGGTGAAGTGACTGGTACTATACTGTGGGACACCTTTAAAGTTTATATACATGGTAGAATAAAATCTTGGTACCTTAAAAAAAGGAGAGTGAGACAAAGAACTTTTAGACTTACAAAAAAACATAGACAAGATAAAATTGGATGCAAAACCAAATAAAGTAACACATAACGAAATTGATAAGTTAAATCAAAAATACTTAGAAGTTTTGAATCATAAGGTAGCCATAAACCTGGAAAAATTGAAATTACAATATCATGCTGTAAATCCCAAATATCTACATAAAATAGCGGTAAGATCCCAAAAAATAAGCAATCAAAATCTTATTAATGAGATTAAATATAAAAGTGATTGTTAAAGTTAAGAATACAACTAACTTAATGGGCATATTAGAAGTGTTCAAAAACTACTATAAAGATATAAATAGTAACACACCACTTTTGGAGACAGATAATATAATAAATACTTTTATTCAAAAAAATATAACTACTAAGGTGTCAGTGCAACAAAATAACATATTAAATAAACAAATAACAGAAGTGAAAAAGCAAATAAAAATTTTAAAAGATAGTAAAGCTCCAGGACTGGATGGAATAATTCCTGAATTATATAATATTTTTCCTGAATATATAATAAAGAAAATGAATGGCTTTACTATGGTTAAGCAAAAATCTATAACACCCCCATCATGGAAATACTCAATTATTTCCCCCATATGAAAACAAGGTAAGGACCCCAAATCTTGTGATTCATATAGGCCAATTTCATTACTAAACACTGATTATAAAATTTTCATGATAATATTAGCTAACAGGATAAATAAATTATTGCCTAATCTAATACATAATGATCAGACAGGGTTCATTCTTCATATAAAAGTGTAAGATAATGTTATTAAATTACTATCATTAATAGACATAGTGTACAAATACAAAAAAAGCAACTAACTATTATCAGCCTAGACATAGAATAGGTTTTTGATTCTAGTAGGTGGTCTTATCTACAAAGAATTATGATTGGTTTTGAATTCTCCGTAGATTTTTGTCAACTTATTAATGAAAATTTATAGTGGGGTGCAAGCTTATGTGAAAATTGGATTATGTCTATCCTCACCACTAGAAATCCTCAAGGGAACTAGACAGGGTTGTCCTTTGTCACCATTATTGTTTGCTCTTTCAATGGAACCTTTTTCCACATATATCTGAAACAAGAAAAATATAAAAGGCTTTCAAATTAATAAGGACTGTTGTCCTAAGATACAATTATTTGCTGATGATATGTTGTTAACGTTGGGTGATATTGATGGTTCTTTGCATGATGTTATAAATACCTTAAGCAAATTTGAAAGAGTTTCAGGGCTTAAATTTAATCATAATAAATCCAAAAAATTAATAATTAACAAAAAGATCAACAAAAACCTAAAATAGAATAGCCTGTTTAATTGGGAGAATGATGTATTAGATTATTTGGGTGTCAGTATAAAGAGTACATGGAAAGAGTCTGTTAAACTAAACTACAATAATTTGATAACCACCATTATTGAACTAATCAAAAGTTGGAATAAAATGTTCTTCACAATGGAGGATAGGCTGTCTTATTTAAAATGATAATTTTACCTAAAATTTTGTTTTATATACAGTCATTGATACTACCCCCCCCCAAAAAAAAACTTATTTAAAAAATTAGATTCCATACTACTCAAGTTTTTATGGTTCCCATTAAAACCTAGGATTGCATATAAATGACACATTAGAGCTTGGAACATTAATGGGATAACATTCCCTAGCTTATATCTTTATTCAGAATCGGTTATAATTAATGTAATATAACATTGGATCAGACCTACCTATATATCTGGCTGGAAAACAATACATGAGATTCATATAACTGATGTCAGAACTATAGAATATCAATTTAAGGAACAATATGAGATAAGTAGAGTTCATTGTCTTTTACATGAATTTTGTTTATTTAATAAATTTGATAATTTTTCTTATGGCATTAATCAAATATTTAACTTTATAGTATAATTGACTGTAATTACAACATTAAACAATTTCTATTTCTTATATTCTCTATGGCATACTCCCCTGATTGCCTAGATTCTTTCCACATCAATGTGATGCAAAAATTAACGGAAAATAACTTGATATTCTGGCATCACTTTATTGAAAATAAGAGCATTAAACCACTATACTCTGTTTTATGTAGTTTTGATAATAGTCAAGACAGTTGGGTGTTTATACACTCATTACGGCAGTTTATAGGAAAACAAAATGAGAGTATCAATCAACCTAGAGACTGAATCTATACCTAGCTTGATTCAGCTTTTTATTAGGTGTCTTGAAAAGACAGTTAATCAAAAATTAAGTATCTCACCTATCTATAAGATAGTAAGAGAAGACACTCTAAAGTTTGACTCAGATTTTTGGAATTACTATGTAAAGATTAATGGAGAACAAATATCTGATGAATCCAAAAAAAATGTTATTGAATTCTATGTTTGATACCTCTTTCTTCATTATATTGGAGATTGTATACATGGAAATTTATGAATAAAAGTTTCTGTATTCCACATAAAATAAATCTTATACTCAAACACAGTGAAAGTAAATGTTGGAAATGTGTTGAATTACTAGAGGCCAACTGGGTTCACATGTCCATTGAATGTAGAAATGCTGTTCAATACTGGAAAGACTTCAGATATGGTCTGATAACTGTCATATTTCTAACTCACTAATCCTATTCAGTGTTCCTATACCTAATGTATTACCTAAATCTCAGATTCAGTTATTCTGGTCAATTCTTGCAATTGCCAGAAAAGTTATTACTTTGAAATGGAAAAGTAAAGAAGATTTGATGTTTAAAGATTTTATTAATTTAGCAAAAGTTGTTTGTAAAAAAGAATTGCAAACCATTTGTTTCAGAACTCATAACATTACTAATAAAAATAGCATGGCAAAAACTGGAAAACCTTTTAAACAAATGCTCATAACTTCTCATGGATAAAATTATTGTTTATCATGGATGAATGTAAATATTGTAAATAGTTTTGTTATTGTTTTATTGTATTTGTTATATGTACATTTGCGTATGTGTATAATGAAAACAAAATAAAAATGTTTTTGAAAAAAAAAAAGTCTATAAGACACTGAATAAAAGGATAGAACTTCCATCCTCTCTTGGTAGCTCAGGGACTTTAAGCCTGTGATATTTTTTAGTTAGGTTTAGGGTCTTTATAATTACTTGAAATGTTTAGTGAAATCCATCTAAAAGTAGACATTGTACTTGATAATTGGCATGATCAATGCTGGGAATAAAAGAGTATCCCTTTAAATCTGACAGTCTGGCAGTTAGTGCAGACAATTATAGTTATATATATATATATATATATATATATATATATATATATATATATATATATATATGTATATATAATTATAATCAGCCATTAGATTAGATGTACCCAATCTACCCTTTGCAAAGCCAAAATGTGGGTGGGGGGGCATCAAGTATAGTACGTTTTTAATATTGCAGCTTATGGGGTCAGTTACAACACATGCATGGCTGAATGTAGAATTCTTCAGTAAAGCTTGCCCTTTGTGCATAGAAATAGAAAGTAAAAATTTTAAGGCTGCTCATTAGGAATCACAGAAGTCAGGTAGGATTTCAAACACTTTGATTCTTGAACCTTCTGTGCTAAAGACCACAGCAAGTGCAGTCAGTCCCAACAAGTCTTTCTGTAACTCAAGATTATTTTCTGCTACCAATCACTGATTATTGCAAAACTAGTGGAGGCAATCGTAAAGGGTCAGTGTAGGAAATATGCTCCCCTCCTCCCATCCCCACCATCCAGGGGAACAAGGTCAGCTTGTAGGAAGGTCAGTTTCTATCCTACTCTCTGATGTGTGTGACACCTTAGACACCATTTCTGATATTTTTTCTTTCTTCATTACTGGTTCCATAACTTCCTTTGCTAGGTTAGTACCAATTGTCCCAGCATCTCAGACTATATTAAGACTGGATGCTGATGCCTCTCCCCACATGGAATTTGGTATTAGTATTGCTGGCACCATATGCATCTCATCCTCTAACCACGTGGAACTTGGTATTAGTATTGCTGGCACCATATGCATCTCATCCTCTCCCCACGTGGAACTTAGTATCAGTACTGCTGGTACCATATGCATCTCATCCTCTCCCCACGTGGAACTTGGTATCAATATTGCTGGCACTATATGCATCTCATCCTCTCCCCACGTGGAACTTAGTATCAGTATTGCTGGCACCATATGCATCTCATCCTCTCCCCACGTGGAAGTTAATATGAGTATTGCTGGCACCATATGCATCTCATCATCTCCCCATGTGGAACTTGGTATCAGTATTGCTGGCACCATAAGCATCTCATCCTCTCCCCATGTGGAAGTTGATATCAGTATTGCTGGCACCATATGCATCTCATCATCTCCCCATGTGGAACTTGGTATTCGTATTGCTGGCACCATATGCTTCTCATCCTCTCCCCACATGGAAACTGGTATCAGTATTGCTGACACCATATGCATGTCATCCTCTCCCTATGTGGAACTTAGTATTGCTGGCACCATGTGATCTGATATCTCTCTGGCCATGTCTGGTGTCAACAGCTCAGACATACATAACACTGAATTTTGCTGGTGCTGACAGTCCAACTCATAGGCCTGGACTTCAGCATTTTGGCATCCGGCATCATGTTCTGTTATTTAGCTATCCCACTGGTGTTAATGCAGGTTACGCTTACGGCAGTTATCATAAATTTAGCATTACAGATTGTATAGGGGTCCTTTATCCCCAATCCCTAAAACAATTCCAGTTCTTCAGTTTGGGTTGCTGTAGCAATCACCAAGATTAATACCCCGAGAGAAATAACCATCCCCCCTCAAAAAAAGGCCAGCAATAAGACAAGGCACCTGGTTTCCCTAGTAACAGACCAAGAAGAGGAAGTAGTCAGTTTTCAGCTGCATGACTGGTTATATGAAGTGTTATGATTGATTTATGAGACTCCATTTCTGTTTTTTTATTTATTTACTTAGTTATTAGTAAGGTGCTAGAAGTTTAGATTATTATGGCAGCTATTTTCATCATATACTGTCACTACATTTTTAGTTCTTCTTTTATAATCATAAGAGGTTACTAAGCTAACGGCCTCAGGGCCCTTACAAGCCTATTCAAGTTCAACCCATGTTCCCAAGGGTGTCTGGTTCAAGCAGGCACTAAAATTAGCACTTATTGCTACTGTCCAAGAGGGACACAGGTGGAACCCCTGGAGTGAATTTCCAGTTTTCCATCCAATCGTCCAAATTGCACTTAAATAGGGACAACAAGGGGCTTTGTTTAATATGAATAGAAAGCTTGTTCCAAATGTGGGGTGACCTCTGTGAGACAAATCTGTCTCTCCAGCAAGTTCTGTTGATGTCACATACCAGCTTAAGGTTCTTTGAGCGAGTGACCCAAATTGCCATTTGACTTGCAAATGTGCAGCATTTTCATTAAAGCTGGGTCAGCGATTGCTCTATATGCAAGGCACAGGTTGCCTCTGAGCAGTCTGTATGACACAGAGTAAGAAACCTTTGTGGTGTCTCCAATTGCTGCAGGTATTTGGAAAGGTACATACAAAAGGGAGCGTTGTATTCTATTATTGGCCTAATGATGGAAGAGTACAGGGGGGTTATAGCCTCTTTTATTCTGGAGGCAATGCACTTACTTATGAGATGAGCAATATAAAATGTCCTTCTTACCACTGTGGAGACATGGTGATTGAAGTTAAGGTTGCTGTCAACCTGAGTGTCCAGACCTCTCACCACTGACGGTGTGCTAGGGTATTGCTATTAATGTGGTAGTTTGCAGGAACATCAGCCTTACCAAAGGGGATGATAATGCATTTTTTTGCATGAAGTTTAAGGCCATGACTCTGGCACCAGTCATTAGTCTGTGTAAGACCTTCTTGTAGGATGTTGACATCGCTAAGAGTTTTAGTGATTGCTCCCAGTTTGCAGTCATCAGAAAACTTTGTCAGCCTCAGTCCTTTAGTTTTAGTCTGCAATTCGGAGTAGTAGATTCCGAGCAGTAGGGGTCCCAGAACAGACCCTGTGTAGCACCTCTGGTTACGAGTCTGCTGGAGGAGGTGGAGTCTCCTATTTTAACCATACAAGTTCTATCAGTGAGGCAGTTTGCAATCCACCTGACAATATATGGGCTGATACCCACTTGGCTGAGTTGTGGATTGTGTCAAAGGCCTTGGCTAAGTCTAGGTAGGCCGTTTGTACAGATTTGCCCTTGTTTAGGGCTTTGGTGACCATCTCTATTCACCATTTATAGACACTCTGTACTGTACTACACTGTATATGATGACTGAATTTTCACTGTTTTTCAGTACAACATTAATTTCTTGGGAATTGTTAAAATGTTTTTTTATTTTGACATATTACACCTATACATGATAATGTATGCATTTTTGTTATAATTGTAAATAATAATATTTGTCTGTTCTAGGCCTTTTTCTCTGGGTCTCCCCTGGAAAGGGGCCTTGGTTCAGTCAGACAAACTTGTTTAACAAATGAAAATGAATGAATGAATAAATAAATAAATCAATAGCTGTCTTTAGGATGCAGGAGGAAAGCTGAATAGTTAAGAGAAACCCATGCAGACCTTGGGGGGGGGGGGGGTGGCATTTCTCCTCCACAGTGGAGTCACCCTGGCCAGAATCTGATCCAGGGAACAAATAAAACTGATGAGTATGCATGTCACTCAGCCTTTCTTTCTCTGCCAAGCGAGCTATGGATGTTGTAACCTTACTAAGGTTATTTTTTACTGTGATACACAACTGGTTAGACAATTCAGTCATCCTGTTAAACTCATCTAAACCCAGTGAAGTGGCATCCACTAGCTGTAACTCAACCATTACCTTACCATTCAGCTGTCTTCTTAAAAAAGAAAAAAATCTATTAAAGTCAATGAATCATAACTGATACATTTTTAAAGTTTAATCAACATAAACGTAAAATGTTAAAACAAAATCAAAACTTGGGATCATTTTCTAGTTAGATTCTTTTTAATGAGCATGCACTCATAACTCAGTGCAACCTTTTACTACCTTTGTATCGAAGAAGATATATATATATATATATATATATATATATATATAATATCTCTCTCTATATATATATATAAAATCTCTCTCTCTCTCTCTCTATCTATATATATATATATATATATATATATATACACACACACACACATACACACACACATATATATATATTTATATATTTATATATATATATATATATATATATATATATACACCCATGGATTAGCCAACCTTGGTGGAGTTTGAAACCTTAGCATTATTGTTCATTAAAGTCCATTGTCTGAAACTTCACTGTTACCTTTCTTTAAATTCTGGTGTCTGAAACTTATCCATCAAATTGCTGCTGACATTCAGTGCATTAAGTATTCTGTCTTGGACCTGACAACAAGAAAAACCATTCACCGCATCATCTGACTTGCTCTATTAAGCAAGTAGGGAATAGTAATTCTCCTAGATTCAGTCAGTTAAATAATGTGAAGCTTAGTTTCGATTTTGTTTTTCTTTGTTTGTGTGAGCCTGTCCGTCAGTGTTATTTTCAGTATTTCCTGTGATTTGATCTTTGTGGTTTACTGTAAATATATATTCAGTATTTTCATGTTCTTTTATTATTTATCATTAAATATATTTAACACTTTTATTGTGACTGCTCCTTTTAGAAAGTACTTAACCATTGAGAGTACTTCTATTTATTTGGTGACACTATGTGGGCCACTCCAGGAGGCCTAGCTGTCTTGGTCAACTACTACAATTCGTATTATTATTAATATTACACAATATAATTGGACACCCTTTGTTAAGGGCTTTACAGCAGCTGATTGTGAAGTGTCTGGTGGCAGTGATAACTGCCTTATACTCTGGGCAGAAGGGGGCACAGCAGGTAAATTTGTGACAGCCTTTCCCAGGTGTGTGTGTGTGTGTGTGTGTGTGTGTGTGTGTGTGTGTGTGTGTGTAAATTAAATCTCGGAAAGTGTGTGTATCAGCTGCTT